>NW_026111781.1:157500-242500 GCF_024679095.1 Eriocheir sinensis | reverse complement strand
CCTTCGCCCTCCATAAGTGAACTTGAGGCCGTCATCCAAGAGTTCAACAAAGACTAGCCAAGTTAGATGAAGTACAGAAGAACTAGAAGAAGAAGTCGAAGTTGAAGAACTAGACCAAGAATTAGATGAAGCTTACGCCTTCAAACAAGAAAGTATAAGCCAGAGTTCAAGCCGAGGATAAGATACGAAAGTTAGCAGTGGCAGCAGCCCAGCTGGGTTTCCAGCCCCAAGTATAGTAAGTGGATCACAAAACTCAGAAGCTGTGAACGTAAGTTACCCAAATTGGAGCGGCCTAAGTTCAGTGGTGAAGTCACGCAATGGCAGTCTTTTTGGGACCAGTTCAACAGCCACATTGATGCTACTAACCTTCCAGTAATTAGTAAGTTCACCTATTTGTTGTCTCTGCTGGAAGGGATGCCAAGAGTGTGGTCAAGGGGTTGGCACATACAAGTGATAATTATCAAGTTGCCCGTGACTTGTTGAAAGACCGCTATGGAAAGCCAGAAAGAATCATTTTGCTCACGTCCAGGCTTTGTTATGTGGTCATGTCAACCTTGCAAAGTGGAACAAGAGTGTTGCACAACTATGGAAGTTGCGCGATGAAATCCTAACACATATTCGTAGTTTAGAAGCTTTAGGTGTCAGTGGAAGCAGTGTGAAGTGTTTCTCACCCTATAATCCTGTCCCGTCTGCCCAATGAACTGAGGCTGGAATGGGCCAGGGATGGGGATGGACACGAAAGTGATTTGGAGTGGCTGTTGCAATTCCTACACAAAGAAATATCAAGATTAGAAAGGTCAGAAGCCTTTAAAGGTGAAGGCCACTAGTGAGGAAAAGAAGTTTGAAAGTAAAGGTTCTAAGGAAAGGTTTACTCCGCTGCAGCCCTCCACGCTTCTTCTAAGCAAGACGGTGTTCTCTGCTCCTTTTGTGGTAAAAGCATAAGTCAGAGAATTGCTATGCTGTGTTAAACTTAGATGGAAAGGAGCAGTGAAAAATAAAGGTTTAGGTCTCTGTTTCAAGTGTTTAAAAGGTGGACACATGTCAAGAGAATGTAAGGCCCACATAAAGTGTACAAGATGTAATGGTATGCACAGTGTACTAATGTGTGGCGTGAAGTTAGATTTAAGCTTAAAGAAGGAAGAAGACAAAGAAAGCAAAAGTGGTGACACAAGTGCCAAGCCTGAGAATGTAGTACTTCTGTCTGGACAGGGTAGTAACTGCACTATTTTACAGACTGCAAAGGTCCAAGTAAGCACAGGAGATGGTGATATTGTAGTAGCTAAGGTTATGTTTGATAATGGTGCAGATAGAACCTATGTCAGCAGTAACTTTGTGAAAAGGTGTAAGCCAAAGTGGATCACTAGTACACCTATACTGTACTCTAGTTTCGGAGGTCACAGTGTTGGAAAAAATGAACAGAGGAATGTTTATAGGTTACAGCTGTGGGACTCTGAAAGGAAAAGTGTACCCATTATTGCAGCTGAAATACCCAAAATATGTCAGCCTTTAGTAAGACCTGTTGTTCCCAGTGCTGTGCTTAATTCATTTTCTCATGTTGCATTAGCAGATGGTTATCAGCAGGACTCTCCTCTTGAAATTGATATCCTGATTGGGTTAGATTTCTATTGGACATTGATTTCTCCTGCAGAAGCTGTGCAAATGAGTAGCGTTGTAGCCATGAAGTCTGTCTTTGGATATGTACTATCTGGTAAGATATCTGAGTGTATTCCCACATCCTCTGAGTACTCTACTCCACAAATGTTGTGTATCTCCAGTGTTTCAGATGCTGATTTAAGAAGGTTTTGGGATCTGGAAACTGTAGGGGTTAAGCCTAAGGAAGTTGTAGAAAGTTACAGTGATACCAGAGTACACAAGGAATTTGAGAGTACAGTTCAGTTTGTGGATGACCGCTATGAGGTCACTCTTCCATGGAAGGATGGATTTGCGAAGGAAAGACTTATGAACAATGAAGGTTCAGCAAGAAAGAGGTTAAGTAAGTTAATGATTAAGTTAGATAAGGACAAAGAACTAAAGAAGGAATATCAAAAGGTGTTTGATAGTTATGAATCTGATCTCATAGTAGAAGAAGTACCTAGTGAAGAAATCTCAGGTGTGAGTCCCGTGTACTACATGCCACACCGTCCGGTAGTAAAGTTAAGTAGTAGCTACAAGTACTAAGGTAAGGCCAGTCTTTGATGCGTCTGCCACTGGTTACAATGGGGTGTCATTGAATGACTGTTTGCTGTCGGGACCATCGCTCAACCCGGACTTGGTTGAAGTACTCATCCGCTTCCGTCGTTGGCCCTTTGCTCTAACAGCAGACATAGCTAAGGCTTTTTTACAAGTCACTGTTCAAAGGAATGACAGAGATGTCCATAGATTTTTGTTGCCAAGAGAAGACGGTACGGTGCGGCACATGCGATTCACACCTGTACCCTTTGGTAACACAGCAAGTCCTTTTCTGTTGAATGCTACTATCAAACATCATTTGAACAAGTATCCAGAAACAAGTGTAGTACAAGAACTAAAGTCTGAGATGTACACGGATAATTGGTTAAGTGGTGCAGATTCAGTCGTAGAGGCGTCTGAAAAATTCTGTGAAGCACGTAGTATTTTAGCTGATGCTAGTATGGATCTTACAAAGCTTGTGTCAAATAGTCTCTTGATTACATCCAAGTCCCATGACCAGTACTTTATAAGTGGAGATGAACCTAATACTGTGTTAGGGTTGAAGTGGTGTAATTCACAGGATACATTCTCCTTTGTTGGCATTAACCCAAACACCAGTGTTGAAGTAGCTTCTACAAAACGCAGCATACTTAGTGTTATAGCCAAAATCTTTGACCCTTTGGGGTTAATTAGTCCCTTTGTCATGTACGGCAAAATTCTCTTCCAAGAACTCTGGAAACTAAATGTAAGTTGGGATGAAGAGATGCCTTCAGATTTGAAGGTAAGGTTTCAGAAGTGGCTTCTTAGTAGTCAAAGCCTTAAGTCATTTCATGTAAATAGGTGCTATTTTCCAGGGCTGTCTTGGGGGGAGCTGCGTAATGTAGAGCTACATGGGTTTGGTGATGCCTCGGAGAAAGGCTATGGAGCATGTGTATACTTGCGAGTAACCTCAGAAGACAATGTATCTAGGGTGTCGTTAGTAGCTTCTAAGTCAAGAGTCGCTCCCATAAAGTCAGTTACTTTGCCAAGATTAGAGCTTATGGGAGCTCTTTTGTGTTCAAGACTGGTAGACTTTGTTAAGACTTCCCTTAAGTTGGATAGTGACACTCAAGTTGTATGTTGGACAGATTCCACTATTGCCCTGTCATGGATACAAGGAGAAACTTGTAAGAAAGATGTGTTTGTGTTTAATAGAGTAAGAGATATCTTAGCATTAACACCTCAACATTGCTGGCAGCATTGTAGAGGCAAAGACAATCCAGCTGATCTGATAACACGGGGTTTGTTAGCAGACAAATTAGTGGATAATTCTACGTATGTGGCTATGTGGGCCTAGCATGCTAAAAGACAACCCTCGTCATCCTAAGCAAAGTAGTACAGTAGCTAGTGATACAAAGAAAGCAAGCAACAAAAGTACTGTATGTCTTAATGTTCAGGGAGAACCAGTATCTCCTTGCATGGACTTAAACAAGCACAGTGATCCTTGCATGGATTTAAACAAGCACAGTGATCTGAATAAGGCTCTAAGGGTTACAGCATATGTTTTAAGGTTTATAAACAATTGTAGAAGTCAGAATGAGTTGAAAGGCTCCATCACTACTGAAGAGATTGACTTGGCTAAATGTAAGCTGATTTATCTCACCCAAAGAGAAGTATTCTCTGATGAAATAAAAGGCCCTCCTGATTAAGAAAGCTATTCCAAAGAAGTCTACATTAAGTAAACTAGACCCATTCATAGATGATCAAGGATTATTAAGAATCAAAGGCCGTCTTGAGTTTTCAGACCTGAATTATGACACTAAGCATCCTGTTATAATCCCCAGGGTCCTCTTGCCAAGCTTTTGATAAGATTTCAACATAAGCTCCTAAAGCATGCAGGTGTTGGCACTGTCATTTCATCTTTAAGAACCAACTTTTGGATCATAGGAGTAAGGAGACTAGCTAAGACAGTAGTGAAGGAGTGTTTCAGCTGCCGTTGTTTTGATACTAGACCGTGCAGCCAACATGTGGCTACCTTACCCAAGGAAAGAGTGACATCTGCTCCACCTTTCAGTGTCACAGGGCTAGATTTTGCTGGACCTTTATTTTGTGCTGATTATCCTAGTAACAAGTTTTATGTTCTCTTGTTCACCTGTGGTGTTACGAGAGCCATTCATCTAGAACTCACAGAGTCACTATCTTTGTCTGATTGTCTCTTGGCTATAAGAAGATTTGTGGCCAGGAGAGGGTTGCCTAGTATCATGTACTCAGATAATGCAAAGACCTTCATAGCTACTCAAACTGAAGTACAGAAAGTATATGGTCATCTAGCCCCCAAGTGGAAGTACATAGTCCCTCGGTCCCCTGGTGGGTGGCTGGTGGGAAAGACTCATTAAATCAGTTAAGCTTGCTTTAAGAAAGACTCTGAATCATAATTATGTGAGTAAGACTGAGCTAGAAACTATACTAGTAGAAATAGAGTCTTCCATAAATACAAGACCCTTGACCTATGTGAGTGAATACCCTGACTCTTCTCAGTATCTCACTCCCTCACATTTCCTTCTAGGTAGGGTTCCTCACAGTAAACCCTCACAAGAAGTAGAACCAAGTATAGTAAGTTCCAAGGATTTGACTGAGAGGGAATGTGTGAAGAATCAGAGGCTAGAACATTTTGGGAAGGTTTGGAGTAAAAATTATATAACCAATCTACATCAAGTTGTTAAGGGATTCACTCAAAACTGTAGTTTATCTAAAGGTGACCTTGTGTTGATCAAGGAAGACAACATTCCAAGACTGAAATGGCCTCTTGGACTTGTAACTGATGTTTTTCCTGGCAAAGATGGATTTGTAAGAAGTGTAAAGTTAAGAACAAGTAAGGGAGAAATTACTAGGTCTATCCAAAGGTTGTATAACTTAGAAGTACCTAGATCTGAAGAAATGGATGTCTCTGGTAGGCTTATGCCTTATAAAGTTTCTGATGATAATGAAAACTCATGTGATGATGAGGCCAGTTTGCCTGTGGATTCTGTAAGTGATCCTGATGTGCCTTCCCAGACTAGATCTGGTAGAGTAATCAAGGTTCCTGTTAAGTTTGATTTATAAGTTGATGATGAAGTGAAGATTGTAATATGTATCACTAAGTTTAAGTTTAAGGAATTTTTAAGAGGATTTACTCATGTATTCTTTGGATAGGTGGCTTTAACGCCCCCTATGGCCGGGAGAATGTTAAATCTGAAAAACCTCAGAAGTGTAGTTTGCATGAGTTTTGTTATGTTTTCTTAAGTCTACCTCAAAATGGGTTGGCCAGCTCGTTTTCTCTTATTTGTTGTGTTCCTATATTGTGCCAGTATTATATTCTTGCCACTGTATTTCTAGTTTTCAAAGGTGCTGTATTCTAAGGATGAGAAACCTACTAGTGCATTTCAAGCCCCGTGTAATACTGGTTTTTTGCAATAGCGTCTGAACCAGGTTACTGATTGACATGGGACTAAAGCACAATGTGTATTAGACACCGGCGTAATTAGGAAAAATATAACCAAGTGTGTACTCCGCTCCATTAGGGTAGTTGTCTTAGAGACATGCCATCAAAATCTTATCGAAGGTAGGGTCAGCAAAATAGCAAATGGCAACTGAAGCACTGAGGAGCGAGGCGAGGTGTGCAGGCCGTGACGTCAGGCCATGACGTCAGGCCGTGACGTGTACTTGCCACGCCCCCCATTCACTTGCTACTTGACGGTGTAAAACAAATAAATTATTCGGGGGTGGAGTTTAATATATTGAACAGTGATTATGTAGTACTGAATACATATTAGACTTTAGTTAAGGCTGTTACCGTGATATAGTGAGTTATTATTTTTAAGCTTAGCGTAGTAATACCTTATAATACATATTTATGATATACGTGTATAAATAAATAAATAAATATATACATATATATATATATATATATATATATATATATATATATATATATATATATATATATATATATATATATATATATATATATATATATATATATATATATATATATATATATATATATATATATATATATATATATATATATATATATATATATATATATATATATATATATATATATATATAGGTTTGTTTACCTGGATCCAGGTATCCCGGACAATTTTCAAGGTTTAATAATCCCGGGATATTTTTGCAAATCCCGGGAAATCCCGAGATGAAAAATCATGAAATTAAGTATAAAAAAAAAAAAAGACAAATTTGACTGCAGGATAGTTGTGAACTTGTGAACTTGTGCTTCTATTTATATGTATATACAGGGTGTCCCGTGAGGAGTGTTTTGTGTGTGTGTGTGAACACTGTGAAGGAAGGACTTACTGTTTAGGTATTCTCTTGAGTATTATAAAGCAGCCATGGCACTCCCGTTACCCGTAACAGAGCCCGTATAATGAACACCATGTCTGCATATTCCACTTTGCTGTATGTATACGACATTGAGATGAGCGTGACAGCTTAAAAAAAAAAAAAAAAACAGCACACTTTCCCTCCTCGCGTGAGTGACCGAACAGTGACGGTTACCAGTAAACTGTCTGTCTGTCTGTCTGTTTGCCTGCCCGCACAGCTGATCGCTGTTGCCATAGTTCCCAACGTTTTAGCTACTTATTGCTAAGATGATACATAACTTTTTTTTTATGTTTTTTGAAAATCCCGGGAAATCCCGGGATCCCGGGATTAGGGCTAATTTTATCCCGGAATCCCGGGACAAAGAAAAAGGTCCAAAACGACAATCCCTATTATATACACAGGTAAAAAAAATAAAACAAGGCCATCATTTCTTCCATATATTTTAAACCTCGATGCCTTCCTCCTCCTCGTCACTTTCCAAGCTGATGATGACAGGATCCACACTGTCATGGATATTGTCTGTTGCCCAGTATTCTTTTTCAAAACTTTCAGAACGCCGGACTGCTCCTTCCCACACTTCCCGAGTCACACACAACTTCGCTTCCTCCAGTCGTGCCATGAGGTCTTTTCTAGTAAAATGATGTAAGGAGGAGCGAACGTACCTCTTCATGCATCCCCATACTTGCTCTATAGCGTTGAGCTCAGGATGTGCAGGTGGTAGCCGCACTACCTCATGACCCCATTCACGAATGGTGTTGTCCACTGTAAATTGTGGAGGTGGTCTGTTTTCCTTGCATATTAGCAGGAGCTCCGGACGCGTGGCTTGTGGTGGATATGACATGTTGTGCTGCTCCAACCATCTTTTCAGGTCATCTTTTCTTGTTGCAGTGTTTGGACAGTGGCTCCCATCCGTAAGTCGGCTGTGATAGGGAGCGTTGTCGATGACGAGCACTGATGGTTCGTTCAGTGAGGGCAGCAATCTCGTTGTTAGCCATCGATGGAAGAGTTCCGCATTCATTTCCCCGTGGTAGTCCCCAGTGCTGTTCTTAGCAGTGTAGCAAAGGAATGAATCTTCTATGAAGCCGTTCTTGCTACCAGCTGCTACCACGACGAAACGTTCACCTTCTCCTGGCGGAACTTGACGGCTGTAGGTGACACTTGTGGATGGTTGAGTGGTGTCCACCCATTCCTTGCTGTGGTTCATTCTGGTTGTGAACCAGGTCTCGTCAACGTAGACTATCTGACGTCCCTCTTCGCGAAACTGTTTTAAAGACCTGAGAGCACGGATCCTCTTCCAGATGATGTCCATTGACTCCTTTCTTGCGTAGAGTTTGCGCTTTTCAGTCTTATAGCGGAATCCCATCATGTGAAGCAGTCGCCATAACGATGTTTCCGATGTTCCGTCTGGTAGTATTCCTTCCTTCTTCAGGTCTGTGGCAAGAGTAGCAAGTGTGAAACTCTCCTTTGCTGCAAACTTTCTGTGTATATGACATCGAATAGCACTGACAGTAAAGTCATCAATTATGTTTTTTTGTATAGATGGCACAGTCTCTGGTGGCTGTGTGGTACATGTCTGTACAGGATATGATGGAGGGGCTGGTGACGGCGATATTGTTGGTGATGGTGACGGGGTCGGCGAGGGCGGTGGAGGTGGTGTTCTTGACAGGGTCGGAGAGGGCGGTGGAGGTGGTGATGGTGACGGGGTCGGCGAGGGCGGTGGAGGTGGTGTTCTTGACAGGGTCGGAGAGGGCGGTGGAGGTGGTGATGGTGACGGGGTCGGCGAGGGCGGTGGAGGTGGTGTTGTTGACTGGGTCGGAGAGGGCGGTGGTGGTGGTGATGGTGACGGGGTCGGCGAGGGCGGTGGAGGTGGTGTTCTTGACAGGGTCGGAGAGGGCGGTGGAGGTGGTGATGGTGACGGGATCGGCGAGGGCGGTGGAGGTGGTGTTCTTGACAGGGTCGGAGAGGGCGGTGGAGGTGGTGATGGTGACGGGGTCGGCGAGGGCGGTGGAGGTGGTGTTCTTGACAGGGTCGGAGAGGGCGGTGGAGGTGGTGATGGTGACGGGGTCGGCGAGGGCGGTGGAGGTGGTGTTCTTGACAGGGTCGGAGAGGGCGGTGGAGGTGGTGATGGTGACGGGGTCGGCGAGGGCGGTGGAGGTGGTGATGGTGACGGTGGTGGAGGTGGTGGTGTTGGTGATAGAGGAGGGGTTGGATGTCCTGCATGCGGTTGTGTCCTTGTGCGGTGGAGGATCACACGAACGGCGTTTGGTGTCATGTCCAGTATAGCAGCAACGCGGTCGTAGGGTCTGCATAGGTAAAATAATAATAATAATAATAATAATAATAATAATAATAATAATAATATAAATAATAATAAAAATAATAATAATAATATTAATAATAATTTTATTGAGCCAAGAGGCAAGGTGGGAGAAAACATAGAACATGTATTAAAGCTTACAATATACTGACACAAAGTGAAAAGAAGGTATTATACACACACACACACACACACACACACACACACACACACACTCCGATACGCGCCAGGAAAAACCGTTACAATAACAGTCCTGTACCTACGATGGTGAACATCATCAATGCCACATAGCCTCATTTAGGGAGTTCATTTTATTTAATACTATTGTAGCTATAATTATCATTATTATTACTATTATTATTATTATTATTATTATTATTATTATTATCATTATTATTATTATTATTATTATTATTATTATTATTATTATTATTAACATTACTGCTTCTGATATCATTATCGTCATCATATTTCCATGTTTTATATCTAAATCTAGAATCACTTACGTCCTATTTCCCATGCCTTTGTATATTTTCAGCTCTAGGGCTGCCATTTTTCATAATAAACCGTTTTATTATTGTTATTATTATTATTATTATTATTATTATTATTATTATTATTATTATTACACACACACACACACAATGTTCAGAATGAAAGTATTTTTTATTTCAATATCTTAACCACGTTGAAGTACATTCCCACGAAATTATATCGTTTGCGACATTACCTACCTATTGACCCCGATTGTCAAATGATTTTTGTCCTGTTCCTTCTTGAAAAAGGTGAACAGTCGCAACGCAAACGCACGAAGACATCCTCTTGGGCAGTGGCGCATTATGTTGACCATACTTGGCAGTGTCAGTTGAGTAAGCAGGAGTACAACAGGTGCAGGTAGCCGCTGGCGCTCACGACTCCAACTATTTTGAAGGAAATCTTTCTTGCCAGTGAATGGGGGGGGTGGCAAGTACACGTCACGGCCTGACGTCACGGCCTGACGTCACGGCCTGCACACCTCGCCTCGCTCCTCAGTGCTTCAGTTGCCATTTGCTATTTTGCTGACCCTACCTTCGATAAGATTTTGATGGCATGTCTCTAAGACAACTACCCTAATGGAGCGGAGTACACACTTGGTTATATTTTTCCTAATTACGCCGGTGTCTAATACACATTGTGCTTTAGTCCCATGTCAATCAGTAACCTGGTTCAGACGCTATTGCAAAAAAACAGTATTACACGGGGCTTGAAATGCACTAGTAAGTACTTATGCTTATTAGTATTGCATTTATGTAGTATAAGATATAAGTCCTACTTCATATGTTGTGTTGTTTTTGTACTTTTGTAAGACTGTAGTGAAGAGAGTCAGAATTAGACCTGTGGACAAAGGCATGGCGTCTCATTATCCCTAGAACTTCTCCTATTCTCCGAGTTCCTGCACGATGAAGAAATAGAAGCTCTTCACACATAAAATGAACATACACCAAATGGAAAATAAAGAGAGGATGATGATGGTGCTCTTTTTTTCTGTTCAAAACTACAACAGAATATATAATGATATGAGAGCAGCCGGCGTGGGCCCGTGGGTGTGCGCAGTTCATCCAAAACCGACGGCCTCACACACCTCACCGCCACCCTGTTTCCCGACCCCAACATTCATCTTCAAGAAAAACTGAGACCACCATCATCTTGCTGAGAAAATTCTGCACCACACTAGCATAAAATTGTATCAGTAATGTAAAAATACACATACGAAAATCAGAGTTAAATGAAGAAATGACCCAAACTCCTACGAAAGCCTTGTCAAATATGTGTTCTTGGGCGGCGAAATGGCTTATAAAACGACCCCGTGACTCCGAATCTGCGAGCACGGGCTCGAATCCTGGCGTGCTCCAAACTTTACTTTACTGTCTCGTGAAAAATGACGTACGGCGTTGATGCATTATTTACATTATTAATGAGTTTCTTTTTTCTTATAATGCATTGCGTGTTTGAGCTACGAGTTTGCTTTGCTTGGATTGGTGACTTTTCTGTCTTTTACTTAATGCTCTTTTCTTAGTTCTTCTTCGTCCAGAGAGAGAGAGAGAGAGAGAGTAACCCATTAAGTCCCATAAACATATACATCACGAAATCTAGATAGATAGATAAACAGATCAGACGTCACACACACACACACACACACACACACAGTTCGGGCAACAGCCTTGTCAGTAGCGGGGGGGGGGGGTGGTAGGGGGGGATAGGGGGGCTGAAGACAAGGGCGCCGCCAACAGTCGTCTCTGGCCTGGTCGCTGCCGCGTCATTTTTTCTCTGAATTAATAAAACATTGCCGACAATGATCCCCAGGAAGCGTCGCAGCGAGCCACTCTGGGGCCCCGAGCTCTGGAACGGGATGCAGGGCGTGTGCTCGGTGGCCCTGCCCGACACCCACAGCGTCTCGGTGAGCGTGGTGCGGCGGCGCTGGGGCTGGGTGGGGTGGCGCTTCAAGGAGACGAAGAAGGTGGCCAGGTTCACCTACGTAGACCGCGTGGTGCGCCCCGTCGTCACCTACTCCTTCCTGGACCTGGCGCAGCTTGTCAGGACCAGCGCCAAGGGCGGCGCACAGGTCAGGGTCACCCTGGCGCTGCTCAGCGGTGAGAAGCGCGTGGCCAAATTGGAGCCCAACACCTTCATGAGGCAGCTGAAGCAGAACAGCTCAAACATGTCTTTTTCTCTGCACGTCGACAGGGAGAAGGTGACCCTGCTGAAGGCGCACCGGCCACTGTCGGAGGCGACAGCAGTGTGGCCGTTTGACGTTATCAAGCCCGCTGCCCCACCCAAGCGGCAACGGTACAGGATGTATATTGACCCAGGGCTGGAACCGGGCGCCCAAGACCCTGGCAATGCCGAACAGCAGAAAGACAGCGATGAGGAGAGTCGCTGGGAGGCGCGCGATGAAGAAAAACACAAGACGACTGAAGAAAAGAGTTACAAGGCTGACGGAGACACAGCCGACGACAAGAGTCGCTGGGAGGCGCGCGATGAAGTTAAACACGAGGAGACTGAAGAAAAGAGCGACGAGGCTGACGGAGACACAGCCGACGACGACAGTGGCTGGGAGGCGGACACTGAAGGAGCGGACGAGGAGGATGAAAGTGGCGAGTCCTCGGATGGCAGTGGCTGGGAGACTTTGGAGGAGGACGCCGAGCAGGGCGCCGGGCGGGGGCCTGCCGGAGGCCCGGGGAAGGCGGGTGGCGGCTTCCTGGAGAGGCTGGGGGTGGCGTGGCAATACGCCCGCCCCGCCCTGCTCATGTTGGGCTCCGCGGCAATCATGGCAACGGCCATCTGGTGGTCACCCATTGGCCGCGAGGATTAGCGGCAGGGCGGCAGCGGCGGCGAGCAGTAAGGGGCGTGAGGCAGCCGCCCTTAGGGCCACGTCAAGGGCTCCCTCCTTTGCCCACGCCTTCAGGCCAACAGAAGGCGAAGGGGCGAGGAGCATGGGCCAGCGTGGTCCTGGAGGCTTCCTCTAACTAGGGCCACGCAAGGGCTCCCTCCTTTGCCCACGCCTTCAGGCCAACAGAAGGCGAAGGGGCGAGGAGGATGGGCCAGCGTGGTCCTGGAGGCTTCCTCTAACTAGGGCCACGCAAGGGCTCCCTCCTTTGCCCACGCCTTCCTGGCCCTGGAGCACGCCTTCAGGGGCAGCAGAGGGCGGAGCGGCGAGGAGTGTGATGCCAGAGTTGCCCTGGAGGCTTTCCACGCTCACCGCTGCAGAGTGCCGCCCGGAGTGCGTGGCGTAGCTCCTCTGTTGCGTCCATGAAGCTCCTCCTCCTCTCCGCCCTGGCATCTCGTGTCCTCGGTATCCTCCTTCCAACACACTCTGCATCGCTCCTCTGTGCTGGCCCAAACAATCTCAGTCTCGCACTCCTCGGGAACACCGCAGCGTCTGAACAGTCTCAGTCTCGCACTCCTCGGAAACACAGCAGCGTCTGCACTCTGCACTCGCCCAAAAAGGCTCAGCCTCGCCTCTCCCCGAACCATCGTGCACTCGCCGCCGCTATGATCACTCGTCTCTTATCATGTTCCTCGCGGGGGCGTTGCCACATCAACGAAACTACAATAGCTGGAGTGCTTCCACATCTCCCACACATCACCGGTCATATATACTATACAAAAACAAACGTCCAGCAGACCGCCACGTCTCCAGTTCTGCCAGCACGCGCAATGTACAAAAGTGAAGTGGAAACATCCTGCAGACCGGCACATCTTCACTCACAGTTCTGCCAGCACGCGCAATGTACAAAAGTGAAGTGCAAACATCCTGCAGACCGGCACATCTTCACTCACAGTTCTGCCAGCACGCGCAATGTACAAAAGTGAAGTGCAAACATCCAGCAGACCGGCACATCTTCACTCACAGTTCTGCCAGCACGCGCAATGTACAAAAGTGAAGTGCAAACATCCTGCAGACCGGCACATCTTCACTCACAGTTCTGCCAGCACGCGCAATGTACAAAAGTGAAGTGCAAACATCCAGCAGACCGGCACATCTTCACTCACAGTTCTGCCAGCACGCGCAATGTACAAAAGTGAAGTGCAAACATCCAGCAGACCGGCACATCTTCACTCACAGTTCTGCCAGCACGCGCAATGTACAAAAGTGAAGTGCAAACAACTTCAGAGGACACACAATGACATTATGCAAGAAGGAGCACAGAGTGCCGGAGAACAGTGGTGTGAGACTTCCCTTTCTTTCTGTCTAACAACGTGCGTATATGAAACGTAACTATAAAACAAGTTAAAACTGGATTTGGTTAGCACATTCATTCATGTATTCATTCATCTCTGTAGCAACATATGCATATGAAACAGGTTAATACGCATGAGGAGTAGGCGTGCTCTGTGAAGCATATAAAGGACATACATTTCATAGTGTTTATGCCTCCGTGTGTTCGGGTTACTCTATTGAGCATCGGAAATGTTATGAATAACACGTCCAGACTGGAATAAGAACACACGTAAGTGGAGGCGCAGTCCATCACGTCCCCCACGCCGCAGCTCGTCACACGCTGAGTGCGTACAGTCCACGGGGATAGTCTCCTTTTTATATTACAGAACCTAAACAATGTGAAGAGGCTACAATAAAGATGTTATAGTCGTTGCATCTACCTCAGGCAACGTTATCAGTATGATTTCACCGTGTACGTTTTCGATAAACATGCCGCGAATATATGTGGGAAAAAAAGGGTGTTCCACCGGATACATTTCAGGGCACCGGTCTCAGATCAGAAGTAGGTGGTCTAAAGGTTACAGGCACACAAAGTCAGGCTTCTGTCCAGTCGGTCTCCAGCTCGTCTAAATCTTCCCTTTACAGCCCACACCAGTTCTCTTCCTTCTCCTCTTCCTCCTGCTTCGCTTCCTCCTGCTTTGCCTTCTCTACCTCATAGTCCATGTCTTTCTTCTCCTCTTCCTCCTCTTCCTTCGTCCTTCTCCTCCTCCTCCTCCTCCTCCTCCCACCCTCCTCCTCCTCCATTCCTATCAACGCTTATGCACTGAGCAATAATATTCTAAGGAGCTTAGTTTCAGCCTAATCTTATCATGGCCAAGGTTCAGCCCCTCGCTAAATATTAGTATGGTTCTCTCTCTCTCTCTCTCTCTCTCTCTCTCTCTCTCTCTCTCTCTCTCTCTCTCTCTCTCTCTCTCTCTCCTTCCTTGTCTCATTCACTTACCCACATCGTCAGTTAGTCAGTCAATCAGTTTAAAGAGTTGCGAAAATGATCAAGTCCTTTCAAGAATGGCATTTGTTGCGACGGGAGTGAATGGAAGTGTCCAGCGCGTACGTTCAATGAGTGCTCTGATCTGTTAGGCAAGTCAATGAGGTGCTGGGCTAAAAGATTGCTGAATTAAGATGGACAAAATTGAGGTGATTAAGGTCTACGATATCCAGCTATATTCTGATCTTCTGGATTGTTGTTTTTTTATAATTAGTTCAGTTAATGGGAGTCCACACAACATAAGTACTGCTGTCTCTGAAGTTGAAACCTTAAAGATCAAAGTCAAAGACACATAAAATGAACATACACCAAATGGAAAATAAAGAGAGGATGATGATGGTGCTCTTTTTTTTCTATTCAAAACTACAAGAGAATATATAATGATATGAGAGCAGCCGGCGTGGGCCCGTGGGTGTGCGCAGTTCATCCAAAACCGACGGCCTCACACACCTCACCGCCACCCTGTTTCCCGACCCCAACATTCATCTTCAAGAAAAACTGAGACCACCATCATCTTGCTGAGAAAATTCTGCATCACACTAGCATAAAATTGTATCAGTAATGTAAAAATACACATACGAAAATCAGAGTTAAATGAAGAAATGACCCAAACTCCTACGAAAGCCTTGTCAAATATGTGTTCTTGGGCGGCGAAATGGCTTATAATACGATAAAGAAGAGGGGGAGATAGAAATAGAAGTGACCAGTGGGATTAGACAGGGATGTACTGCCTCAACTACACTGTTGAAGATGATTACTTTTAAAATAATTCAGGAGCTAGTGGAGCTAGAATGTGGGTACAAAGATGAGGCATTGAGGATTACCTCTCTTCTTTGCAGATGATGGCATGCTTTTGGCAAATAGTGTAGGGGAAGCAGTACAGATGATAGAGAAGATGGAGACTATAGCTAAAGAATATGGACTAGAAGTAAATAAACAGAAAAGCAATATTATCATTTTTAATATGGAAAACAAACCAGAAAATATAGGGGGCATTAGTGTTGGGGATAGAATTAAATATTTAGGAATAATAGTCAATGACAAGAGGAACTGTTTTCAAATGCAAAAGGAAGAAATGTTCAGGAAAGCGAGAAGGCTAGCAAATATGACATACAAAGGAATTGAAAAGAGCTGTTCAAGAATGTTAAAAGGAAAGACTTATTGGAAAAATGTTGCACTGCCATCCATCCTGTACGGGGTAAATATAATAAACATCACAAAGACAGACATCAAAAAGTTGCAGAGGATAGAGAATGAGGTGTACAGGAAGATTTTGAGGGCACCAATGTATGCACAGGAAGCAGCACTCAGGGGGGAGATAGGAAGCTCCAGTGTTAAAAACAGGATAAGGGAGGGACAGTGGAAGTACTTAAGGTATGTTCTTGTGGAAGGAAACGATTTGGTGAGAAGGGTGGGAGAGGAGATGATAGAGAAGAGACAAAGTAGGTGGGTGAAGGATTTGTTGAATGAACTGAGAGCAACTGAGAGACTGAGTGTGAGTGTGAGGAATGAGACAAAGGAGAGTATAAAGCAGAGAATGAGAGAGCTGGATACAAGAGAGTGGAAGAGGCAAATGAATGAGAAAGCAAGCCTTAAGATATATAGAAAATGGAGACAGGAGTTGGGAGGACAAGAGGAGGTATACACCAACAACCAAGCCTCAGAAGTGCTATTCAGATGCAGGACAAACAACATGCAACTAAAAGACAGAAACAGACACCGGCAAGAGGAAACCAAGTGTGACATGTGTGAAGCTGAACACGAAGACCTGCGACACTTCCTGCTCTGGTGCCCGGCCTGTGCAGAGGAAAGCATAAAGTGCGTGAGGCTGCTGCAACATTGGAACATTTTTATTTGAAAATGAACACACCGAACAAACGAAAACAACAGTACACAAGTTTTGGACAATAAGAGAAAAAAGAATGAAAGAAAAAGGAAAACAATAGACCCAGACAGTATATAGACACATCAGGGAGTGCCGTTACAAAGGCAAAACTCCCGACCGACTACTACTGCTACTAAATGGAAGAGGCTAATAATCACACGATGCAATGCCTGGGATGGCATGTTCCTCCCTTCTCCTTTGTTGTTAAACGCAACAATGAACAATCAATCAATTTATACTACTTAAGATAAAACTCGTTTACTTCAAGTATTTCTACAATATTAGGCTAATGGACCAAACTCATTGTGGTTTTGAGATATGGCAGTAGTAGCCTTTTGGGGTGTCCTTGCGTACGCCAGTCCTCGTCGACAGGCAGACTTGCTCGGCTAGATCGATTTCGATCGCCAATAGAGTCGGTCTGTCGGCACGTCCTGCCTCTAGCAATGGCCGGTGCTCCCCCGTGCAAGGAGGGAGCAATGTTTTCCCTCCTGACGGCCGCCGTCTTCGGACAAGGGCCCGTTGTCCCCTAGTGATACTAGGCGACAAATCTTTGAAGAAGTATCGGAGACGCCGTTGCAAAGACAAAGGCAAGAACATCATCATCATCATCATCAGGATCTACATGTAAACAATCAGGCCGCGTGTGACACCCTCAGCCCCACGCTGGCCAGGCGCGGCGCCCCACACACCAGAACACTTCCTGCCACGGCTACACTCCCCCACACCAGCCGCAAGGCAGCCCCAGCCAGGCTCCACACCCTCAGGTCAGCCTGTGACACCCTCAGGTCAGTGCCACGCAGCCTTCCCAGACTGGCCTGGACCTCACAGAAAAGGCACTTTGAACCACGAGCCTCCACCATTTTCCCACCACATCCATCACACATTCATCACATTCATATCTCCCATCATAATAAGTTTCCTTTCTTTCTCAAAACTGTTCAAACATGCATTCACTTCCTCCCCAAAAGCTTCCCTTTCTCTCAGTCCTTTTTTACTCCTCACATTTACTGGTGCATAAATACACACCCATGCATACTTTTCTAAACCTACTTTTCCTTTCAGCCACACAATTCTTGATCCCTTCCAACCATAATCAGTCTCCACACTCTTTCAGACATCACAACACTTCCTTACTCCTGCCTCCATACTTCTCATCCATCCCCGTCCATACAACCCCCCAGGCACACCCTCCCCTGCCATCACTCACACCAGTTCCTCAACTATGTGTTTCAGTCACTCCCAACACATCCACTCTACCATTTACAAAATTTTCAATCATTACTTTCCTCTTTTCCTCACCACCTTAACCATTAATAGACACCAGTCTCATGCATTCCTTTCTCTTCGGCCGTCGCTCATGCCTCTAAAAAATCCTTTATTTTTAACTAATATATCCAACAGTAACATAGTGAGATTAATGTAGAATGCGCTTAGAAATTTATTGTTTGAAGAACTCGACAAATTTGCATTCCCTTGAGCAAGCATTATAGTGAAATCATGAATATTGATTGAGTCAAATTGTTGTGAAAAAAATGTGTGTGTGTGTGTGTGTGTGTGTGTGTGTGTATTTAGTTAGTTGTTGTATTTACCTTGTTGTAGTTTTACAGGGCTGGGCTTTACACTGGTGTGGTCCCATATCCGTATCTACATTTATTCAACTTTTCCTTAAAGCTTTGCACACTTCTCGCCAATACTACATCCTCACTTAGTCTGTTCCAAACCTCTATATTTCTTTGCGGGAAGCTATGTTTATTTATGTCTTTGTGTGTGTGTGTGTGTGTGTCATGCATGATGTATGTGCACCAGCTGGCTCTCAGTTTACAAAATGATCATTGTGTCTGGCTGAAGACATTTCCAGCGCAACAGTTTCTTATATTATTATTTTAGATAAACATTTGTATATATTGAACAAAGCCACTTGAACAGCATAGTGGATGTAAGTGTATATGCAAAACTTATATGATGGTCATGCATCAAATCAGTTTCATAAAATTGGCAAAATTAACGACACGTACAGTGTCTGGACTCAGCTTAAGCATGTCCGTAGTGTTCAGCGTCTCATGGAGGTCACTGATTCCCTGTCTCAAACAGGGGAATGCTCACGTTTTTGGGATTGCTTCAAAGCTTGACGAGACACCTCTCCCAGGCTCCCTCCTTCACGCTGGACCACCCCTGGAGGAGGACTCCCTGGAGCCTGCCAAGGAGTACAGGGATGCTGACATCAATGAGGTGTGTGTGTGTGTGTGTGTGTGTATACTTGTTTATATTCCTGGTTGTGGTAAACAGGAAATGAGTTGCACTCACAGGGTTCTGTCTGTGTGTCTCACTCTGTCAAACTTGTCTTTACATTAATTTTAGGATTTGGACTGGTTTATTTCCTGTCCAGGCCACCTCGGTGCATTAATATACAGAAATCTTTTTTTATATCCTTCAAGCACCTTTTTCCTGCCTTTTCTATCCATTGCTTTTATTTGCATTGAATTTGTTATTTCTATCTGGCTCCATTGACAAAGCCTGTCCCTGCAGCAGCTTACAGTCCTTCTCCTTCCCTCGGCACCACGGCAAACATGGTCACCCAGAGTTGTGCATACATCAGCACTGAGGCCTTCACAAGTCCCTTCAGGCTTTCCTAGACACACTCTACAACACATCAGTCACCTCTGATCACTGGTAACTCAACAAATTAAAGACACGTCTGCTCATGTGTTGCTTCTCCGGGTGTGTGAGTTAGTGTGGTATCCATGTTTTGTCTTGTTTGCCCGATGTGATTGTTGGTGTTTGTGCATCAAGCTGTCATTTAGCATCATTAAAGAATCACTGTGACCTTTCCAGAGGTGTATTGTAGAACATACTTTGTACCTCACTCAAAAAGATAGTCATTGAAATTGGATATGGACTGTTAAATATTGATGTTAAATGAGGCTTACATGTGTTTTCCTGTGTGTCTGAGTCACTGTGTGTTGGAACAGGCTATACACGATTATGAACCAGTTGGTGAAGGACTGGAGCCTCCTCCAAGCACCCCTGTGTGACAGTACAGCTGGTGAACCCACTCAGGACCAGAAGGTGATGAACCAGTTGGTGAAGGGCTGGAGCCTCCTCTGAGCACCCCTGTGTGACAGTACAGCTGGTGAACCCACTCAGGACCAGAAGGTGATGAAGATGTGCTGTATTATATTTCATTCAGATTCATTCATTATTAACACTCACCCAAAAATGAATTATTCAAATACTTTAAAAAGAAAACATCTCCTTCAAGTTGTTTCAGAGCTAGAAAAGATGTCATTTTGTCCTGTGTGAAGGTGTGTTGCGTTAGCCGTAACCTTGTGATTCACCGTGGACATTTTTATGGATTTATTTTTATAGGTTGAGTGTTGGTAGATTTTGAAGCTCTAGTGTTAGGCTTTGGTAGGATTAAAGTGGCAAAAGATGCAATTTGTACCCAGAGGCACAGACTGAACTGGTGCCGTCATGCAGGTTGATGAGGGTAATCTTGAGAGCCAGCACCAGACCCTGGCGCCTCCTCCACCCCGGCCAGGATCCCTCCCCCAGGGCCCATGGAGCCACCAGAGGTAAGGCACCATCAGGCATCCCTTCCCTGTTTGTAATTTTTGGAATGTCTTCAGAAGTGACTTGTTTCATTTCCTTTTGATTTCTATTCAAAGTGATTTTCCTGTATTTGAATTTCAGACCAAGCATTTTGCAAGGTCTTCAGACAAAGCCTAACAAAATATTGTGCCTTCCATTTTTTTTTCTATAACTCAAAAAAAATGTGACTAATTGTGTAAAAGTGTGCCCAGGTCATAGCTGGGCACGATAACAGAAAACCTTATTCCCGATAACCGATAACTGATAATGGAAAACCTTATCGGTAATAACCGATATTCGTTAACTGGAAATACAAATATAGGCGATAACCGATACCCGATATTAATCCACAATTCCGATACTAGCTAGCGATAAGTCCGATAGGCGAAAACGATACTATATTGATATTTCAAATAAAAAACATAGATGAATTCAAATTTTTATTATCTGTATTTTAGAAAACTTACAAAACCTGAAAACCACACGTTGACACGTAGCTAAGGACGGTAATACTGGAAACGCCTGAACCGGTGTTGTGTTATTTGGCGTCCCCACATTCATAAGCTGCTTTTGTTTGCAAACACTGGTCTCTCGTGAACTGCGCATGCTCAGACCAGCAAGCGTAGACCTGTACAGTCTCACAAAGCTTTTTAACCGTAATTAGGAGTTGCTGGAAGGCTGAATCAGACATACAGTACCACCATCCCCGCTGGTTCTAGAACGACACTCTGTACGAGTTGTATTTATATGTACAGAGTGTCGTCCTAGAAACGAGGATGGTGGTACTGTATGTCTGATTCAGCTTCCAGCAACTCTTAATTTTTTAAAAAGCTTTGTGAGACTGTACAGGGCTACACTTACTGGTCTGAACATGTGTAGTTCACGAGAGACTAGTGTTTGTAAACAAAAGTGCCAGCTTTTGATGATGGGACACCAAATAACACAACACCGGGTGCCTTCAATACCATGGCATGCTCACAAACGAATATGGAATATCAAATTTGAGGCAGTGAATAATCATTTTTTGGGCAAAGTTAAATGATTTTTCTCTTTGATATATTGATTTTTGAGTAACATAAAAAAATAACCTAGTGTTTTAATGTTAATGATCTAAGTATGAAATCTCTTCACTGAAGATATTTCATACCCCAAAATTTTTTTCATACAACACCGGGCGCCCGGACCACACATGCGCAGTAGGGAGGAGACAACGTTTTTTTTTCTTCTGAGAGGCGGAAAAAGTAGCGATTATCGCTAGTTTGCTTACAAAAGTAATGAAGATATCGATATACATTTAAATAAGTAGCGGATGGCCGATAACCCGATTTTGTTATCAGCAATAAAGTATCGCGATAACGCCCAGCTATGGCCCAGGTGTGTTGAGGCAGAGGTGTGGCAGCTGGGGGATGGTTTGCAGAGTTATTGTAAATGTATTTTTACTAAGATTCTGTTATAAAAGTGCTTAGTAAAATGCTTAATGTTTGATAGATTATGTGGTATCTATAGAAATGGGTTTCATTACATTAAGTTCAAATATAGAATTAGTTATAGAATAACTCACAAAATACTTTCTCAGGATTAATTCAGCTTTTTGGTTATAATTATTTCATTGAAGTATAAAGAACAGTTTGCAAAAATCAATTATTTGCTCATTCCTAATATTTTTTTCTACTAATTGGGTTTAGTTAGTAATAGAAAAGTTATACAAAATGATGTTCAACTTTTGGTGCCGAGCTTTAATGAAGGCACTCAAGTTTTTGTTGAGTGCAGCGTAGTTGTTTAGATGTCTGTAGCTATGGGCTGAATTTAGAAGGAAAAAAACATTACCCAAACATGCAGAATGCTTTCCTTATGGCTAAACACTGACATAGACATTGTATTCTTTTTTGTTTGTCTTGTTTCCTCCCCACACACCGAACACTGCTGCCAGAACACTCCAGAAGCTTCAGTGACTTGACACTAAAGATGGCAGGGTCTGGTGTGTGCCAATAAGTAATGTTGTAGTAAAGATGGCAGGGTCTGGTGTGTGCCAATAAGTAATGTTGTAGTAAAGATGGCAGGGTCTGGTGTGTGCCAATAAGTAATGTTGTAGTAAAGATGGCAGGGTCTGGTGTGTGCCTCACCTTTCATTATTTATTATTTATTTCAATATGAGAATCTCTGGACCTAAGCTTTACTGATCTTCTTGACCTTCCACACATCTTATTTTTTGTTCTGTAACCAAGTCGTGTGTTTGACTTGCCTTGCATTTGTTTGTTGTAGGTATTTGATTGTTGCCTTGGACAAATTGGCTGCATGGAAGTATTGATGCAATGCTCACTCATGTGGATGGCATCTCATTTATTCAAGTTTACAAAATACTACTTGGATCTCACTGTTGTACCAAGGAGTTTGAGGCTGGAAGATTTTATTTCTTATGCACCAATATATATATATATATATATATATATATATATATATATATATATAATATATATATATATATATATATATATATATATATATATATATATATATACTCGTATATATATGAACTCTAGAGAAGTTGACAACAGTTCATATTTGAAGGCATTTCCAGCATTACTGTAACTTTTTGCAGGCCTGTGATGCAGCAAGGCGTGGGTCTGACCTGCCCAAAGTACATGTGCAGACTGCATGGATCACATTGCAAAAATTAACGTTGATGAAATCCTAAATAACTTTTAGAGCACTTGAACATTAGGAGAAAATATCTGAAATATATATTTTGCTGGAGCATAGATTTGGACATCTCAGGAACTTGACTGAAGAAACATGTGACCATCACTACTGGACTGTTCCTTCAGGGTCCTGTTAGCTAGCCATCCTGCTTCAGTAGAGGTTTAGAGTTAGGCCATTGTCATGTTTCTATCACTCCGTCCATCCTTGGTATCTTAAGTAGGCCACCATTTAGTGTTAATTTCTCACACTTTTCCCACAATTAGTATTTCAAATGTAGTGAGCTTCCTCGTGCTGATAACTGTCCCTTCTTTCCCTGCTGCAGCATCGTCATGTCAGCTGTGAAGGTGTTGCTGAAGGGAGGTTTTCAAGTCTTCACAGGCCTTCACAAGTCCTCCAGGGAATGAAGGTAAGAGTCCTTATTAGCCCGATAATTTTGTGGCCTTACCGTGTAGCAGCAACGGGACAAATTTGTGGCTTTACCGTGTAGCAGCAACGGGACAAATTTGTGGCTTTACCGTGTAGCAGCAACGGGACAAATTTGTGGCTTTACCGTGTAGCAGCAACGGGACAAATTTGTGGCTTTACCGTGTAGCAGCAACGGGACAAATTTGTGGCTTTACCGTGTAGCAGCAACAGGACAAATTTGTGGCTTTACCGTGTAGCAGCAACGGGACAAATTTGTGGCTTTACCGTGTAGCAGCGACGGGACAAATTTGTGCCATGTTATAAACCCCCCAAAATAGATGATACATAATCTGATCACAAATGCTTTGATATATATTATGAAATGGTTTGTGTGAGGGGTGATTTTTTCTCATTTTTCTCGCTTGGAGGGACCATTAAGAAACATGATCCCCGCTGCTGCCACCGGGTTAAGTAATGACAGGACCTAGGCTTCGCTGGGTCAGTCTGGTCTACCTCTTCTCTCTACTGACCACCCAAAGATGTACGCACATGCCCTGAGGTGCGGGGCAGAGCTCACAAACCAATCATACAACCCTCTCTTGTTTCATATGGTGCAGAAGAGGCTTTGTCAGACTATCATTAGGCTCATAGAAATAGCCATGGACATACTGACACTACCCCCACCAAAGCCTTATTGAATGTGTGTGTGTGTGTGTGTGTGTGTGTGTGTGTGTGTGTGTGTGTGGGCCACAGTGTAGTTTAAACTCCCCCTTACTACTACTACTACTACTACTACTATTTCAATCTTTCCTTCATCCCTTCCTTTAATCTCTCTCCTTTTGCTTTTCCTCTCTCTCCTCTTGTTTCCTCGTCCTCCTCCTCCTCCTCCTCCTCCTGGCTCGACCCGCCCGGCGCACATCAAAAGGTACTCACTAATGATCTGCGAATCCAATATGATAAAACATTCACGAGAGAGAGAGAGAGAGAGAGAGAGAGAGAGAGAGAGAGAGAGATGACTATAGAGTCTGAATGGCTCATAGTATTCTGTAAGGTACCGTAGAGTTGGACAAGACTCTCGTAGGCGTTTCGGACATCTCCACGGGTAGTTTTATGACCCAGGTGGCAGGTTGGCCTTTCTCCTGTACCATGAACCTAAAAAATACTCTCATTAGAACCCGACTGATCTCCTTTATGACCTCTGGAAACAGCTGATGTGGGAGGCGCAAACGTCTGACAATATGGGAAATTTAAAAATCCTAAAAAACTCTTCCATGACAGTCCGTATAAAACCAAAACCGTGCTATTGGAAACCGTACTATTTGAGGGACGGCTGTAGTAAGGTCTTGGCATATGGCGGAAGAGAACGGACGTACCCAAGTGTGTGCTTCAGGCTTTGCTCACCAGCGCCACCCAGCCCACCGTGAGCCCTTGCTGTCAGACGCTGCCACGCCTCATGGTAACTATTTCCCGAGACCAAAAGGAGGTCAATTGGGTTCTAATGTATGTTCTTTTTAGGTTCACGGTACAAAAGAAAGGTCAAACCACGAGAAGGGTAATAAAACTACTTCCAGAAATGCCCAAAACTCCTTCAAAAGCCTTGTCAAACATGCGCTTGGGCGCCGAAATGTTTAAGAATGTGACCCCTTGCCTTCATAACCCTTTGCTGTGTGTGTGTGTGTGTGTGTGTGTGTGTGTGTGTGTGTGTGTGTGTTATCAAAAATATGAGTAATCAACACCAGGACTCGTGGGGGATAAACGACACACACACACACACACACACACCGGGACTATTTCACCTCCCAAGTTACCTGTAACCTAATAATATCACGTCCGGAACTTGAGTCCTGCTTCGCCCTAATATACAACAGCTCTTCCCCTGACCCTTCCAGCGGCCTCACCACGTAGCCTGCTGCCACACCACACCACAGCATTGGCTCTTCAAGTCACGCCCAAGGCAGACACAGAGAGATTTACATAGATTTACATAGATTGACGTAGATATGCAGACCACACAGACTCTATGGTCCAGGCTAGGTGATCCGTCCTTCAACTTACGCGGGATTACATTGAATCACCTGCCACCGAGTCCTTCCATTTCTTCTTTAGTAAATATTAGAGAGAGAGAGAGAGAGAGAGAGAGAGAGAGAGAGAGGTTGATTTATCCCTTTAACTTTAGTAAACTTAGCTTAATTAGGACAGAGATAGGCTGGAAAATCTTTTATTATTATTATTATTATTATTATTATTATTATTATTATTATTATTATTATTATTATTATTATTATTATTATTATTATTAGTGTCGTGTGTGTGTGTGTGTGTGTGTGTGTGTGTGTCTCTCTCTCTCTCTCTCTCTCTCTCTCTCTCTCTCTCTCACCCAAGAATTTAAAAAAAAACCCATTTCTCTACGATCAACACACACACACACACACACACACATTTTGCATTAAGATATACACGTTAAAATCATTGCCTTCCGGTCTTTCCCTCTCCTGGCGACCGACCGATGGCTGTTTGGGGTGTCTGTCTGTCTGTGTGTCCCTCTCATGTGTGTGTGTGTGTGTGTGTGTCTTTTCCTATGGATGAGGAGGAGGTGGAGGAGGAGGAGGAGGAGGCGGTGGAGGGGTGATGTGTTCTCGTCCCCGCTGAGTCCAGGTGGCGTCCGTCCGTTGACAAAGTTGACCCGTGGAATGCACCGCCAAGTATCGCCCAAAATATTCTAACATGAAAAAAGACTCGCCACTCATCTCTGTATGTTTCTTCTCTTCATTCTTGGTAGACTCTGAAAGAAAACAAAATGGTGCCTCTTCCATAAAACTTGTATATAGCCCACGACTTTTAATATTTCCCGCAGAACTCCACAATATTCCCAGTCAGTCAGCACCAAATGTCTGTTAGGCAAGAAAACCTCCCTTGGCCTTGGCAGTGACCTCACGCGGCCGCCCCGTCAATCAGTTCGTCAGTGAGCATAGAATGGTTTGCCTGGCTCGCTTTGCATGACAAGTTGTCCTGACGAGAGGTCGGCGGACTGTTTCCTCTTTCCCTCGTATTTAGGAGTTCACTTAACGGGTTTAAAGGAATGTCAGAGACGCGCTTCTTTAGGGCGGCGGGGAAGGTCCTCTCTGTGTGTGGGTCCTTGATAACATTGTACGGGACGCTCAGTGTCTGTCACAAACACCTGTAATGAATATTATCAGGCGGCGGGGAAGGTCCTCTCTGTGTGTGGGTCCTTGATAACATTGTACAAGACGCTCAGTGTCTGTCACAAACACCTGTAATGAATATTATCAGGCGGCGGGGAAGGGCGAGAATGTATATTTCATATCTTGCCAGATTTACTCTGACAGTGTGTGTGTGTGTGTGTGTGTGTGTGTGTGTTCTTATCTGTGTATATTTTCAGGATTGAGCCTCGATTCAATGTTCCGTATCTTATAATTTTTTATCACAAAAATATATTACAACAAAATTTGTACATCGTTTGCGTACACGATTTAGTATTCTTAAACATGGATGAGTTTGTTTGGTTATGATGTCGGGAAGTGTGTCCGTGGCAGCCTTGCTCAGCGTTGTAGGACAAGGAAAAACTGTAACTGTATTCCGTCCTGGGAAGGGAGACCCAAGGCATTGGCGAACACCTTGTTTGTGAAGGAGTCTGGACGTCTGTAGCTCTGGCTGACTGGCTCAGGAAGAAGTCTGTAAAGAGTGGCAGTGCTTGCATCCTTCTTGGCTGTGGGCGACAGAACCCAAATATATACAAATTTTTCTCCATAATATTATTGTTAAGGACACTAATGATAAGTCTTGACACTGTTGACATTTACTACTCCACTACGTGTACATGAATATAGTTTGTGTAACGTTTTATGCTCAACTCAGTCTGCTGACGAAATATTTTGACTGGTCATTGCTCGGCCAGCAGCCCAGACGAGGAGCACATCCCTCCTGTCCCCTCCGTCAACTGGGGCTGCGCAGCGTTGGCCGGGCGGCGGTCCCTCCCACACCCTCCACACAGCATTTAGCCGTCTCAAAGCCAAGAGAAAAAGTGGTTGGTGGTTGATCTCGAGTGGCCAGAGGAGACAAGTCGGACTGATGAGGCGATAGCGCGGCGGAGACGCCTCTCTTTCTCTTTAATTTTTGAAGTCTACGTTTCTCTCTCTCTCTCTCTCTCTCTCTCTCTCTCTCTCTCTCTCTCTCTCTCTCTCTCTCTCTCTCTCTCTCTCTCTCTCTCTCTCTCTCTCTAACCTCTCTCTCTCACTCTCTCTCTCTCTCTCTCTCTCTCTCTCTCTCTCTCTCTCTCTCTCTCTCTCTCTCTCTCCTCTCTATGTCTCTCTCTCTATATTTTCTTTCTTTATTATTTCTTTCCCTAAATGCTTATGTTTCCATCCTGCTACCTAACATAACCTAGCCTAATATAACATTACCCCACCTAACCTAATCTTACCTAATCTAACCTTACCTAACCTAATCTAACCTTACCTTACCTAACCTAATGTAACCTTACCTAACCTTACCTAACTTTACCTAATCTAACCTTACCTAATCTAACCTTACCTAACCTAATCTAACCTAACCTTACCTAACCTAATCTGACCTTACCTAACCTTACCTAGCTCACTAACACAACCTTATGCCCCTAACCTTACTCATTTAACCTTACCTAGCCTAATCTAACCTTACCTAACCTAATCTTCTCCTCCTCTTCTCTCCCTCCTCCTCCCATCCCTCTGACTCTTATAGCGACACTTGTTATTATTTCTTGTCCGTTTTCCCCGTGTTGTGTTGTGGGGTCAGCTTTTACTGTGCGTCCATCACCCACCATCGCCAGGCTTACGCTGAAGGGTTACTCATCCACCCCGCTGCTTAGGGGCACATCCTTAAACCTTTCCTCGCCAAAGCTCACATACTTGACAAGGCTTTCGAAGAGTTTTGGGCATTTCAGGGTAGTTTGATGACCTTCTGGTAGTGTGACCCTTCTTCTGTACTGTGAACCTAGAAACACATATTTGACAAGGCTTTCGTAAGAGTTTTGGGCATTTCAGGGTAGTTTGATGACCCTTCTGGTAGTGTGACCTTCTGTACTGTGAACCTAGAAACACATATTTGACAAGGCTTTCGTAAGAGTTTTGGGCATTTCCAGGGTAGTTGATGACCCTTCTGGTAGTGTGACCCTTCTTCTGTACTGTGAACCTAGAAACACGCATTTGACAAGGCTTTCGTAAGAGTTTTGGGCATTTCAGGGGTGGTTGATGACCCTTCTGGTAGTGTGACCCTTCTTCTGTACTGTGAACCTAGAAACACATATTTGACAAGGCTTTCGTAAGAGTTTTGGGCATTTCAAGGGTAGTTTGATGACCCTTCTGGTAGTGTGACCCTTCTTCTGTACCGTGAACCTAAAAACATTCATTAGAACCCAGTTGACCTCCTTTTCGGCGTCTGGGAGTAGATGATGTGAGGTCTGACCATTCCGCTGGCTCATTCCGTTAGTCTGTGCATAGCTATGGTCTGTCAGGATATTTCAACTCTCTTTCCATATAAATTTCTGTTTTGTCTGTCAATCTATCTACTTATCTTTCTATGTAAGGTAACTCTGGATTACGCAGATTGAAGAACTGAGCTGATTCAGCTGTGTGGCCGTGTGAGTCAGTTGTGTGAGACATCTAATTGGTCACTCCAGAAAATAAGGAAAGAGAAAAAACGTGTAAAGTAAACATTTATTTGAATTTGGACCTCGCGGTATTTCAAAAACAATTAAACCAAACTCGCGTAAATCAGGTTACCTGTACAGATCTTTTCTTTTTTTCTTTAAATATTTTGGTTGTTCTTTTTTTAACATTTTTTGCCGTATCTCTCTATCTATCTGTCTATCTCTATTATGGGTGAATAGATTATTATATGTATCTCATGTATTGGTTTATTTCCTTCCTTCCTCCTCCTCCTTCCCTTCCTTCCTTTCTCTTCCCTCATTCTGCCTCACTTCCTTCCTCCTTGATGGTCCTCCTCCCTCCTTCCTTCCCTTCTCTTCCTCCATTCTGCCTCACTTCCTTCCCTCCTCCTTCCTTCCTTCTGCCTCACTTCCTTCCCTCCTTGATGGTCCCTCCTCCCTCCTTCCCTTCTCTTCCCTCCATTCTGCCTCACTTCCTTCCCTCCCTTGATGGTCCCTCCTCCTCCTCCTTCCCTTCTCTTCCTCCATTCTGCCTCACTTCCTTCCTCCTTGATGGTCCCTCCTCCCTCCTTCCTCCCTTCTCTTCCCTCCATTCTTCCTCCTTGATGGTCCTCCCTCCTCCTTCCTTCTCTTCCCTCCATTCTGCCTCACTTCCTTACCTCCCTTGATGGTCCATTGTATGACTGGGCGGATAAATGGCTGATGGAGTTCAATGTAAGGAAGTGCAGTATTCTGAGTGTAGTAGGAACAACCCTCTCATAACTATTGCTTAAATGACACTCTCATAAGTAGGTCTGGGTGCGAGAGGATTTTGAGGTCTTAGTGAGCTCTGATCTCCGTCCAAGGGCACAATGCATTCAAGCTAGAAATCGAGCAAACAGGGTACTGGGAATTATTTCAAGGGCGTAGCAACAAGCGCAAAGTCTTCCTCAAACTATATTTAGCATTAGTTAGACCTCATCTTGACTATGCGGTTCAGTTTTGGTCACCTAACTATAGAATGGACATCAAAATGTAAGAATCGGTGCAGAGGAGGATGACTAAGATGATTCAGGGGTTGAGAAACTTGCCATGGAGGAAGACTCAAACAGTTAAACTTGCATTCTCTAGAAAGGCGAAGGGTGCGTGGAGACATGATCAAGGTTTATAAATGGATGAAGGGCTTTAATAGGGGATATTCATAAGGGTTTGTTGGTAAGAGAAACAGGTAGAACACAGTAATAGGTTTAAACTGGATAATTCAGATTCAACAGGGACATTGGCAAAAATTGGTTTACTAACAGGGTGGTGGTGGATGAGTGGAATAGGCTTAACAGTCATGTGGTGAGCATAATACAATTCTCTCATTCAAAAATGGATTAGATAAATTCATGAGACAGCGATATTATTGGTGGGAGTTAAAATTTCTGAGGAAACAGGTTCAAGGAACTGCCTCGTAAAAGGCCTACGACCTCTTGCGAACTCCTATGTTCTTATGTTCTTGTGTATATATATATATATATATATATATATATATATATATATATATATATATATATATATATATATATATATATATATATATATATATATATAGCCGGATATTTTGTTTTCATTTATTAATGATACGAGACATCCTGGAGGTAAATCAGTAATGTGCTTATCTTTGTATTCATTCATACACACTGGTAACATTTCTGTGGGGTCTGATTCACTTATTAGAGTGAAATTTTCTTGTGACAGTCACAAATTCATGTCACTAGTAAAAATGAAACTAATAATTTAAGTTTTGCCACCACGAAATATACACATATAGATAAATATGAAAGCTCACTTAAGTCACAATAAGTGACATCACCTGCTTTACGCAGTAAAAATATACTATATCATGTATCTGATACCCGCAATATGGCAGGCTGCTGCTGCCTCAGCCACTGATTATTTGCCAGATTGTCGTACTCAATAATTATATTTCGACTTCCTGCCCCAAAACTGTCTTTTGGGCTCAAAAACGAAACTAATTTATAGTTATCGTTAAAGAGTAAGATCCTGATGTTTCTTGGCAATAGTTAGGCGTCAGAAACCGTTAAATATTATGCCCTGAGTACGACAATCTGGCAACGGTGGCTATATATATATATTTCATATTATTGTTCTGTTGTTTAATGAATGTTGTGTTCAAGAAAAGAATACTCATAATTTTAGTTTGTTTTTTGGTTATAAGGATTCTTTTATATATATACAAATATATAACATTACCTTCTTTATACAGGAAACGTCCTGAATCCTGGATCGGCTATGGTACTGTTAGGTGCGCCTATTAGACGGCCTGATAGCAACGCCGAGAGTCATAAGCTGCGGCGTGAGGTCAGGGGTCAAGACGTGTTGTGCCCACTACTTGCTCTCCGGGGCCGACCAACTGACTCGCATTCAGTGCTACACAATCTCCTTCTCTTGGCTCCTCCTTGACTTCACCACTCCACTCATCTCTTCCATCTCCTCCTCCTCCTCCTCCTCCTCCTCCTGGCTCCTTTTAATCTCCCTGTCTGATCTAACTTACCTCAATTATAGTTTCCTACGTTTTTATATGCATTTTTTTCTAAAGGCCAATGCTAAATTCTTTGATTGTGTTATTAAGCTGTTCCAATAAAGGCCTTACTTCGCAACCAGGACTATCTCTGTTGCTACCACTGAATTATCAATTATTGTACCATGTTGCTGGGCCTTGAGCTTCGGCTAAGGCTTTAGGGCTTATCAGATAGCCTTGGGCTATTTCAGAGGCATTGTCGAAACCTCCACAAAGTGTGAGAGTTAGTCTCATCTCAAAGGCCAAAGTGTACTCATCTCCTGAGGGTTCGGCGCAGCAACTACAACTCTCACGTCATCAGCCGAGTCAGTGAGTCAGTAACCACTTACAAAGTGACTGATGAACTATAGGAGGTGAACAATACTATTTTTCTCATATCTCATCATTTCTGTGTCCATCTTATCTTTTCATTCATCCATTCATCAGTGATTATCATCCATTTATTCATTGGTGGTGGTTATTATTATCTATTATTATTGTGTGTCATTGTGTGGGTTTCTTGTGTTTTCTTTTTCTCATTGTTATCTGTGTGTCATTTTGTCTTTGGTTTAATCTTCGTTTTGGTATATTATCTTGTTATTTTCCATACTCGTATTGAACTATTTTTGTGCTTAATGACCTTCACACCATTTACTTGATTTAAACGACCATAAGGTCTTAAGAGCAAGTAACGTAATTACTCTCACTTGCTACAGGTGTTGTTAATATTGTTGTTTCTTACTTATACATTAAATTTATGTTAAGGACTATCTTCGTATTTTCATCACCTCATTTAATGTTCGGGTAACCAGTTTCTTAAATTATCACCCTAGACAAAACTACTGTGTCGCTCGTAACATTATTGGGGGCCTGTCCGGGATGATATGTAGTGGATTATTATAACTAATTCATTGTTATTTTCCACCACTTCATCTTCGCTAATCATTTATTGTTTCATGTATGTTCGTTCACCCCTAGTATCACTCCTATTACTTTTGTAATCACTGTGTCACTGTGTTTGTTGGTGCTGTTTCATGTGCAACGTGATTGAGTGTAGGGATTGACTGTGCCTTTAATAACTAACCACGCAAAGGCCTAGCGGAGACTTTATCAGTTCCTCATACTCTTAATTACGTTTTGCTCTGTTCGAATCTTTCCTGTGAGACACTTTCTCCCATAGCCTACGAGACTCATTTTCTTTAGGAACCACTGACGTTCCGAATCAATTCAATACTTCACTCGACTCATAACTTGACCAGCTCAAACTCAAACGAGTACTTAATGCCAGATCCTGTTTGCAGATGTGGGTATTGCATTCTCTGGTCATTCTCCACTGGCTCGTTATCTTCGTCGAAGTGTTATCTCTTCAGGGGTCGCTCCCCTATCAATTAATCTCATGCCAGGATTGTGAACTAGTTAATAGTTCAGGAGATTACTGTGTCACATTCCAAGCATCACTTTTTAACCATTAGTGGTTACTAACAACTTTCGTACAACCGTTAAATCGACTTGTACATCAATCAAAATGGTGTTCAACGTAGAAGAGTTTGTCGGTAATCCCTCTGTGGAGGAACTTAAAACAGCAACTGTAACTGTGGAACAACTTAAATATATTGCTACAAACTATAATATTCCCTTCAGTAGTCAAACAAGAAAACCCGAGTTGATGTCCCTAATTCTAGCTCATCTGGGTGACCCTGAGGAGGAGGTTGACCACCTCATGGAAAGCCCTACCTCTTTGGGTTCTGCAAACCCCGCAATCGCCCTAGAGATAGAGAGGGTGAAAATGCAGGCACTCCAGATGAAGCTAGAATATGAAAAGAAGCAAAGCACTTGAAAGGGAAGAAGAAAGCACGTGAACGTGAACATCAACTCAGCGTGCTTCAGCTGCAGTCCTCAGACGGGGGACTCGAACCCTAATAGGTTGCAGATAACCAAATTTCTTCCTCTTATGCCTCAATTCTCGGATTACGATCCAGAAGCATTCTTTTGGGAATTCGAATCCTCTGCCATTCACTTCGATCCACCTAAGGAGGACTGGACATGGCTAGTCAAGCCCAAACTCAACGGTAAGGCCTTGGCAGTCCTAGACAATATCGAAGACAACTCAGATTACGAGGTAGTAAAAAGCGCTATTTTAGCAGCTTATGCAGTCACCACAGAGAGATATCGCCAAACCTTCCGCAACATGAACAAGACATCTGGTCAAACATACTTGGAGTTTGCATCAGAGAAACTCCGAGCTTTGAGACACTGGCTTAAGTCGGCAGCTGTAACCACATATGACGATCTGGTAAACCTTGTAGCTCTAGAGGAATTCAAAAGGAAGATACCATACTCAATCATGTTGCACATCACTGATACGGATGAGACTGAACTCTTAAAGCCGCCAAATTGGCGGATGTCTTTCACTAATACATCGCTCTATGCCCTCAGGAGACAAGAAACTTCAGCCTGTGGGTAAGTCAGGTGCAAGCTATAGCAAGGATGTAAAACCCGCAGAGAGTAGTGGTAGTGCCAAGTCTTTTCTCTCGCAGTTTTTGTAAAAAGGTGGGCCATCTCATAAAGAATTGTCCTGATCCTAGGTGTAAAGTAGCAAAGACCTCTACATTCTCTAAACCAGTCGCCTCTCTCAACACTCCTTCAGTACTTCCTCCCACTGACCCTTTTCAACCCTTCAGGTCTCAAGGTACTGTGGCTCTCAACACGGACTCTGAAGGGCACCCTCTCCAGATTATGCGGGATACTGCCTCTGCCCAATCTATCATTTTAAAATCCGCTCTTCCAGGGATTGAGCAGCAGTACACGGGGGAGAAGGTACTCCTTAAAGATTTTCATCAAACCTTTCCCATACCTCTGGCTAGGGTGCACTTAAACTGTCCGTTGGTTGTGGGAGCAGTTACCATTGCTGTCAGTGAGGATAATTCTCTTCCTATCCCTAATGCTAATTTCCTGTTGGCTAATGATCTGGCTGGGGGACTAGTCGTTCCACCTATCATAACTAATGTCTCCCCATTGCATTACAACCCTACAGCTGACATGGAAAGGAGCAGCCTAACATTTTTCCTGAATGTGCAGTCACTCGAGCACAGTCTGTTGCCGCTGCTCCAGAGCCACCTCAGCCCTTACCAACCACCCTCCATCCTACGCCTCACGTTGGGGTTGGTAAGGTATTCACTGACCACTTACTTGCTGAGGCTCAAAAAGACGATACCATCCTGTCTCGATTTCATACCCAAGCTATACCTAAAGACCAGATAACTTCCTAACCTTCTTTCGATTACCAGGATAAAATTCTTATGAGATTGTATAAACCACCTCAACTTTTAGATGATGCCATGGGCTGAGCTCCATCAAGTAGTCCTACCCGTCACCTTAAGAGAGCCAGTGATGGAGATCGCTCATGGGAACCTAGCCGGCCATCATGGGATCAGGAAAACTTGTGAGAAGCTACTTAATGAGTTTTATTGGCGGTCTTGGGAAGGATGTTGCCTCATTTGTTAATTCTTGCCACACTTGCCAGGTAATGGGGAAACCCAACCAGAATATCCCTCCTTATCCTCTTCAGCCCATCCAGGTGCCTGAAGAACCATTCTCAAAAATCATCATTGACATCGTGGGCCCATTACCCAAAACAAAGAAAGGTAACCAATACATCCTCACTGTCATGTGCCCTACCACCCGTTACCCAGAAGGTTTCCCTATCAACACCATCTCTGCCAAAACTGTTGTATCCAAACTTACACACTTGTTTACCACTTTTGGCATCCCCAGGGAGATTCAGAGTGACCGTGGCACTAATTTCACGAGCGATCTCTTCACGGCAGTTCTCACCGAGCTTGGCATCACACAAACTTTATCTACGGCGTACCATCCACAGTCACAAGAGCTTTAGAAAGATGTCACCAAACACTGAAGGCTCTTCTTCGTAAATTTTGTCACGATCAGGACCAGGACTGGGACGAGGCTCTACCTTACGTCCTGTTTGCCATAAGAGACCCCTAACGAGTCCCTTGGAGTCTCCCCCTTTGAGTTACTGTATGGCCATAAGGTAAGAGGTCCCCTTAAAGTCATCAAGGACCAATTGCTTAATAACACCTCAAGCAAACTTGTCACTGTCACCCAGTATTTAGTTAAACTTAAAGACACACTAACCAAAGTTCGCTCCTTTGCCCGTGACAACCTCAAACAAACTCAAGGAGACATGAAGAAACACTTTGACACTAGAGCTAAAGTTAGAGAGTTCAAACCAGGTGATAAAGTCCTTGCCTTTATTCCAGTCCCAGGATCACCCCTATACAGTCAATGAGAAGATCAGTGAACAAAATTACATTATAGACACTCCTAACCGCCGGAAAAGTACCCAGAAAATACACATTAACTTACTTAAATTATATAAAACTAGAGCTGGCCTTGCACCTGGCTCACCAGAGAGACCTGTATGTTCTATTTCGTTAGAAACCACCACCACTCATGCAGAAGGGACAAATAATTCATCCATATTATGTAACCCATCTAATTACCTGTCCCATCTCTCATCCTCTCAATCAAGACATCCTATCCATCCTTCACCAGTTTAATGTGTTCAATGATCATCCAAACCTGTGTAACCTCACCTCTCATGACTTCAAGCTCCTCCCCGGCACCTCTCCTCTTCGTCACCCTCCATATCGCATAAGCCCCAGGAAACGTGACCAGATGAGGCAAGAGGTGGACTATCTACTCGAGCAGGGGCTGGCGAAACCCAGCCAGTCTCCTTGGGCGTCACCTTGTCTACTCGTCCCCAAGGAAGATGGACAGCTGCGTCTCTGCACCGACTACCGCAGGGTCAACGCTGTGACAGTCCCAGACGCCTACCCCCTGCCACGGATAGACGACTTGATCGATGAGGTGGGAAGGTCCCAGTATATAACAAAGCTGGATTTATTGAAGGGCTATTATCAAATTCCCCTCACAGAGAGAGCACAAGAGATATCCGCTTTCATCACTCCCTTTGGGCTCTACCAATATAATGTAATGCCTTTTGGGATGAGGAATGCCCCTTCAACCTTCCAGAGAGCCATGGATTATCTGTTACAGGATCTTATTGGAGTGTCCGTTTACCTAGACGACATTCTAATTTTTACAGAGCATTGGGAGCAGCACCTTACGAGACTCAGGGATGTGCTGACAAGGCTGCAGGCAGCCCACTTCACCGTGAAGCTGGCTAAGACTACCTTCGGCCGAGCAACGGTGACGTACCTGGGCCACGTGGTGGGCAATGGCAGAGTACGACCCAAGGAAGCCAACATCTCTGCCATCCTTGAATACCCTGCCCCCACTACTCGGAAGGCCCTGCGGCGCTTTCTGGGCATGGCAGGGTATTACAGGAGGTTCTGCCCTAACTTCGCGGCCGCCACTGTCCCTCTCACACGGCTCACGAGTGGAGCCGTACACTACTTGTGGACAGAGGATTGCCAGGCCGCCTTCGACCAACTCAAGAACTTCCTGGCCCAGGGTCCTGTACTCATCGCCCCAGACTTCACTCAGCCCTTTGCCCTGCAGACTGATGCCAGTGATGCCGCTCTTGGTGCTGTATTACTGCAGGAGGTGGAGGGTATCCTTCATCCAGTGGCGTACCACTCCAGCAAACTTAATATCCACCAGAGAAGATACAGCACCATTGAGAAAGAGCTCCTGGCCATCGTCTCAGCAATCCAGAAATTCGAATGCTACATACAGCCTGCTCAAGAACCACTCCAAGTCTACACAGACCACAATCCATTGGCCTTCCTCAATCGCAGCAAGTTTACCAATCAGCGACTTCTCAGATGGTCCTGTTTCTCCAGCCCTACAACCTGAATGTCAACCACTTAAAGGGAGGAGAACATCATCGCCGACGCCCTATCTCGCACCTAAAACTCGACTTGACCAGAAGTCAACCACTACGACTCCACTGGGCAACAACGGCTACCTACAACTACAAATCAACCCAGTGGTGTCGTCTTCAGGGGGGAGGTATTACTGCAACCAGACTATCTCTGTTGCTAACTACTGAATTATTAATTATTGTACCTGTTGCTCCCTGAGCTAGCTTCGGCTAAGGCTTTAAACTTATCAAATAGCCTTGGGCTATTTCAGAGGCATTGTCGAAACCTCCACAAAGTGTGAGAGTTAGTCTCATCTCAAAGGCCAAAGTGTACTCATCTCCTGAGGGTTCGGCTAGCAGCAACAACAACTCTCACGTCATCAGCCGAGTCAGTGAGTCAGTAACCACTTACAAAGTGACCAGTGAACTATAGGAGGTGAACAATACTATTTTTCTCATATCTCATCATTTCTGTGTCCATCTTATCTTTTCATTCATCCATTCATCAGTGATTATCATCCATTTATTCATTGGTGGTGGTTATTATTATCTATTATTATTGTGTGTCATTGTGTGGGTTTCTTGTGTTTTCTTTTTCTCATTGTTATCTGTGTGTCATTTTGTCTTTGGTTTAATCTTCGTTTTGGTATATTATTTTGTTATGCTTAATGATCTTCACACCATTTACTTGATTTAAACGACCATAAGGTCTTAAGAGCAAGTAACGTAATTACTCTCACTTGCTACAGGTGTTGTTAATATTGTTGTTTCTTACTTATACATTAAATTTATGTTAAGGACTATCTTCGTATTTTCATCACCTCATTTAATGTTCGGGTAACCAGTTTCTTAAATTATCACCCTAGACAAAACTACTGTGTCGCTCGTAACAACAGAAACATGTGAGGCATACTTAGTACAAGTTTTGAAAAAGAACTCCTTGTGTTCTACCATGGATCAATTGAGGAGTTACATGTACCATCAGAGCAAAGGGATCTCCTTAGAGCAGCTTCCCCCAACTAGCCATGCAGTACAACAGCACATCCGCCGAGCCTACTATGCAACCTATCAGATGGTAACATTGTTAAACCCGAATAAGCCTGCAGAACTGAATCCTAGTGCATTCGGCTTCAGGAAAACAGATGAACTTCTGCTGCCAGTTGAGGGACATAGACCAATTCCTGAGGAATACACAATCATCTGCAGCTGTAAGAAATGCAGCACTGAGAGATGTGCCTGCCGCAAAGCTGGACTTCCATGCATCGGTTTCTGCAAGTGCCAAAGTCCACAGGGAGATGAACAAGTAGTGCAATGTAAGAATGTTCATAGCCTAGACTAGGGACATGTGCAGAGCAGTGCATTCTGGGTATTTGTACTCAAAGAATTTTAGTGCCGGTATATAGAAAAGTGACTGGCACCAGACTAAGGTCATGTTTTAGTGTGCGATACCGAACCACTCGATTAATGCTAGTTTCATTTGATATGACACCATGTTATCAACCATTTAAGGGCCTGAAATACATATCAAAAGACTAATTAGCATCTCTACTAACATCTCCATGCCCTACCAATGCCAAAATAGATACCGATATAATTTGTCAAACTGTATTTGGAGTTATGGTAAAATTTTGACCTCCACCTGCTTTTCGTGACCTTTTGACCTCTGGCTAACTCATTAACATATTCATTTGCATAATGATTATTGGAATGGATAGAAGACTTCAATACAAACATTTTAAGATGTATTTCGTTGTTCTGTGACTTATACTTCCTGAGATATGCCTAATCATATTTCCCCTACCCCCAAATTTTGCTTTAAAAAAGAGCGTCGATGGGTGTGGTCTGTGACGTCATTTTCTCGCTTATTGCCGGGTTACCAGAAGTCTACCCAAACTTTTTTGGTGTGCCAGATGGTGTACTTCAACAATATGAAAATAAATTTTCTGGGCCTGCCATGCACACGGGGACCCCCTCAGGCCCTGCACTATCAGTCATTGTTTAGGTTTTGGTCACGCCCACTCGGTGCAATGTCATTGTCAAAATTCTCAAGAAAATTGCTTCTAAGTGAGACTGTGTCTCTGAAAATAGATGACCTGGATGTCGGCAGATCTTGCTGGATTCACGACTTTAACAAGCAGCGAGAAAGACGGTGAATTCAACAATGTGTACTGTCAAGCTCGTATGTACGACGAAATTTTTTTTAGTATCTACGGATGACTCCTGGAACATTCGACTGTTTGCTGAATTAACTGGAAGTGCGGCTGACCAAAATGATAACCAACTTCAGAAAATCGTTAGTGCCGAACAGTGGCTGCTCATAACACTGAGGTAAGGAAATGTTTAAAGTAAATCACAAGCACGTATACAGAGCGTACTGTACATCAAATTTATTAAAGAAAGTAAACAAACCTGTTAGTGCAATGTAACATTAGTGCTGAATAACACCTCAAAAAATAAGTAACAAAAGAAAATAGCACTTATTATTTCTTCACTACTCATGTCTGAGCTGGTGTAGCTGCAGATCGCCCATGTCCTGCAAGCTGCTGAGCGATTTTATCCGACATGGGTTCACGTAGCTGGGAGGGCAGCGTGAGCTTGAGGGAACCTGCTACCCGCGTCTGGTATGGCCACTCGTATTAGATAACGTGTTTGTTCTTGCCGCTGACCTGCTGGGCGTCCCGCTACCCGCTACCCTCCCAGCAACCCGCGTGCAGTGTGGCCGCACCCCTAAAGATCTGAGATTATCAAACTAATTATATAATAGGAGTAGGATAACAGAGAGAGAGAGAGAGAGAGAGAGAGAGAGAGAGAGAGAGAGAGAGAATAGTACACTCATGTCCTCAAACATTGGGCTTACAAACAGACCTCATTCGCCAAGGTTTAGTAGAGGTTGTGTTAGTATTTCCAAGGGTAGTTTTATGAGCCTCGTGATAGTCTGACGAGGCTTCCGCACCAAGAACGTGAAGAAACACTCATGAGAGCCCGATTAACCTCCCTTGCGGCCTTGGGAAATAGTTGTTGCGAGAGCCGAAAGCTTCTTGGAATACGGGGCCTGTAAGTGACCTTTCAAGCATATTAATGTTACCAGGAGTGAAGTTATTTTTCTTACCTGGTAACACTGCCCACTAAAACCATTTATCTATTCTTATGTTCTAAAGCATTCACAAAACACTACTTTATTCTGATCTTCTAAAGTAATCACAAAACATTATTCTTATATTCTAAAGAAGTTACAAAACATTTCTATATTCCTATGTTCTTAAGCAGTCACAATACACACACATCCAAACTTTTCCTTCTCGCATCCTCTCAATCAGCTCAGTCATAACTTGATGTACCTGTAAGCAGGAGGAACAGCGACTATTCATCCCTTTAAGTCCGCCCCGGCAGCTCATTGATTGCATATAAATGTAAATGGATCGCTCTTCCTGCCAGCGCGCGGGAGTATCCTGTATGGCACTGCGCCCCTTGAATAACAGGCCACTTCCTCACCGGTGCAGGCTGCCCAGGCACTCTGCTTGAACTTCTTTTTCGTTATCATCTTTCTTCTTTTCCTTTTTCTTCTTCTCTTCTTTATTCTTTCTTTTCTTCCTTCCTTCCTTTCCTCCCTTTGCTTCTCTATATCTCTCTGTGTCTATCTATCTATCTATCTCTTTATCTATATATCTATCTCTCTCTCTCTCTCTCTCTCTCTCTCTCTCTCTCTCTCTCTCTCTCTCTCTCTCTCATTATTCACACGCAATATATGGTTGATGTATTGGCCATTAAGGTGTGTGTGTGTTTGTGTGTTTGTGTGTGTGTGTGTGTGTGTGAGTGAGAGAGAGAGAGCGTGAGAGAGAGAGAGAGAGAGAGAGAGAGAGAGAGAGAGAGAGAGAGAGAGAGAGAGAGAGAGAGAGAGAGAGAGAGAGAGAGTTATATAAACCGAATTACATATGCATGTTACGGTCAATAAACATTTATATCTATCTATTTGTGTGTGTGTGTGTGTGTGTGTGTGTGTGTGTGTCTGGGTTTGTGTGTGTGTGTGTCAGGTGGTGATTTTTAATTTTTAAAAAATCAAAAAATCAGAATTTTTTTATTTAAATCAGATTTTAAAAATTTAAATCAGATTTTTACTTTTGGCTAACAAAGCACAAATTATTTTTATTAATCAAAGATAAAAATATATATATATATATATATATATATATATATATATATATATATATATATATATATATATATATATATATATATATATATATATATATATATATATATATATATATATATATATATATATATATATATATATATATATATATATATATATATATATATATATATATATATATATATATATATATATATATATATATATATATATATATATATATATATATATATATATATATATATATATATATATATATATATATATATATATATATATATATATATATATATATATATATATATAAATTTTTCATACATTAGTTTAAACACATTTTGGAGTGGTTTTACAGCATGTTGCATCATCTCTCACTTGGTTACAACGTGTTTGAATCTGTCAAGCAGCCCAGTAGCCACTGACCAGGATTGCATCATCTCTCAGGCTCTGTCCTGTTCCTCTTACATCATGTTAGGACATACCTGACTGTAAGTGTCCACTGTGTAGTAGTTTCAATTGTTTAGGTGTTGCAGGCCAGCCACTCATTCCTGAGCTAACAGCAAGAGCGTAGAGATGCTAACTGATCATTAAGGATCAATGTATCTGGCAGGAAGAGTGATCCATTGTGGGAACATTTTAGCAGAATTCTTCAAAGTCTTTGGAAAAGCATGAGAGCTATATGCAAACAGTGTAAACTGAGTTACAAGGAATAGTATAAGACTGAAAAGAACCAAATTTATTGTCATAAGAATTAAAACCTTATTTTTAAAGATTTTGAATTTTCGATTTCAAAGAATTCTTATGAACTACTTTCAAAGAAGTGTATCATTATTTTTCAAAGACTGCTTTACAGTATAGATTCAATGTGCTTGATTTAAATACTGCCATAATAATCTTTTCTTTTTTAAATTGATGACTCAGGAAATAAGTACAGTTCATTATAAGTAAAACTCTTTATTTCCCTTTTTTAATAGCAGTGTATTTTTTTGTTATACTGTATTAAAAAGGAGTTGCTTCTAATATTCTACTCCTCAGAAATAAGTACAGTTCATTACAAGTAAAACCTTTGATTTCATTTTTTAATGGAATGTGGATTTTTGTTGTATTGTAAAGAAGCTTTAGTGTTCTAATCCTCAGGAATATATAAAGCAGGTGTAAGTATGTGTTTGTTTTTATATTTTCCTTTACATTCCATGTTGGTTTGGGCAGAGTAATTTTGATTTAAATCAATGATTAAAAAAAAAATCATTTGATTAAATCTTGATTTAAATCATCATTCAATTTAACTCCGGCTTAACCCCTGGTGTGTGTGTGTAATTAATGTGTGTGCGTGTGTTTGGCCTTTGTAGCAATTTATTCTGAAGGGGTGACGTCACTCTGGATATTCTCTAATAGGGCGCCACTTGAGCTGCCAAAGCAGCTGAGCGTGTCAATAATATTTCATTTCTGGGGAGGGAACTGATTGGGATGAGCGCGTCTGACTCACCTCTTGAAACGGGGCTGAAACACCATTATGTTATGGTGATCATACCAACGTGAGCTAGACTGCTGAAAATGGACCAGAACAGTGTATTTTTCCGTGCCAACCTAAGATACTATTGAACAGGGGCCCAAACACCATATTATGCCTAACTTATTGAAGATGGATTATATCAAGTTGAAAATGGAATTTCAGAAACACTCGTATTTTTTTGTGCCAACCTTAAGAGATAGCTGCATGAACAACAGGGCCCAAACACCATATTATGCCTAACCATTGAAGATAATTATACTGTTGAAAATGGGACCAGAACAGTGTATTTTTCCGTGCCAACCTAAGATACTAATGAACAGGAGGACAAAACACCATATTATGCCTAACCATTGAAGATAATTATACTGTTGAAAATGGGACCAGAACACTGTATTTTTTCGTGCCAACCTAAGAGATACTAATGAACAGGAGGTTAAACACCATATTATGCCTAAGCATTGATGATTATACTTCTGACAATGGTACCAGAACACTATCATATTCCTGTGTCAACCTAGGATACTAATGAACAGGGGGGACAAACACCAGCATGTTATACCCGACCATTAAAGATAATTATACTTCTGAAATGGAACCAAGAACACTGTATTTTTCCGTGACCACTCTGAGATACTAGTGGACAGGGAATCCAAAACCTATATCAGGCTCACCATTGATAATAATACTGCTGAATAGGGGACCAGAACGCCATAACATTTAGTGCCAATCCAAGGTACACAGCAGAACACATAAGCACTTACGTGACGACCCAAGATCAACTGCTGAATAGAGCCAAAATAACTAATATTCCTTGCCTCTAGCTCACCTCCGTTACATATCAAGTAGAACTTGGTGCAATATGAGATTTGAGGAATACACACACACACAACAAAAAAAAAAAATGTTAGTCCAAGTCACCTCAGAGAATATTTTTGAAGGTTATGATTCTGATACAAGATACAATCATGAACAACATTAATAGTCAGTGCTAACCTGAGATATACTACTGAACAAGGGGCTAAAACAATATAATATACCTTGCCAACCTGAAAAAACCTGAGATACATTACTGAACAATATGCCAAAACACTGTAATATCTCTATACTAACCCAAGATACATTTCTGAACAAGGGCTAAAACAATATATAATATACCTTGTCAACCTGAAAAACCTGGAGGCACATTACTGAACAATATGCCAAAACACTCTGTGTAATATTCTGTACTAACTCAAGATACATTACTGTCACGAGGCTAAGACAATGTGCCAATAAAACACTGTAATATTCTGTACTAACCCAAGATATGACATTACTGAATACGGGGCCGAAACACCATTATATCTCCGCGTCATTTAGGTCGTTGTATTGAAGTACAGTTTCGCTTCACATCAGCTATTTCCTAAATATTTATAAAGGTCAAAGAGAGGGTCAGGCAAGTTCTAATGATTGGTTTCTTCAGGTTCATGGTACAGAAGGGTCATAAAACTACTCCTGAAAATGCCCACAACTCCCACGAAAGCCTTGTCTAATATATCTTTTTGGACGACGCAATGTCTTATAATACGACCATTAGTTATATTCCGGTAATAAATATCCAGAGGGTAAAAAATGCATATATCGCGAATGTCAAAATCCAGGACAATGCATACATCATAACCATAAATATAAGTAAAACACAAATCAGAGGTCATAAACTGTTCTGACTCCAAGGACTTGTACATTCAGAAAGAGTAAAAATAACCTGGGAACTATCAAATCTAGGAAACACATATAAATCTGCAACACTGGAATACAGAAAACAGGTCATGAAAAGTAAAGTTATGGGCGTACACTCAAAGATGCGCGTGGCCTCAGTGCTCATCTCCGTCACAGGTCGAAACTTAGTAAAATAATCAGATTTTTTAGGAGTCAACAGCTCAAGGACAAAAAAAAAAAAACAAAACATTAATGAAAATAATGCTCGCAAATCAGGAGGAACACAAACAAATGGAATATGAATCTGAATCACCCCAAGAATGTTTTTTGTTAGTGAGGCCTAGTTATTCTATGTAAACCTATGTAATTATCTTCCTTGTCCTCCCTTCCAGCCCAAGGTAGCCAGCAGCTCTTCCATCAAAGTTAATGAGGCTTAGAGTGACTGCCCAAAACTTGGCTCTTCCTCTCTTGTGGGTAACGTCTGACCATAGGGTTTGTGAGGTCTAGTATCATGTGAAACCTATGTAATCTTCCTTCCCTTTTCACCTGTACAGCAGCACTCCATCAGTTCAGTTAATGAAGCTTAGAGTGACTGCCTCAAACTTGCCTTTATTTCCCTTCTATTGAGTGTCACGTCTGAACCATAGGCTTTAGGAGGTCTGAGTATCTAGGTAAACTTATGTAAATTTTCCTGCCTTCAGCCTTGGCCCATCACCGGCACTCTCTGTTAACTGGAAGCTTAGAGTGACTGCCCAAAACTTGCTCTCTCCTCCTTCTTCTATTGAGTGTCAGCGTCGTTCACCGACTTTGCTTAAGTCTGGGTGTCTATATAAACCCTATGCGTAATCGTCATACCATTCATCCCATAGCCAGCAACACCTCATCTCCTCAGATATAATAAACTTGAAGACTGCCTTCTTCTAATTGAGTGCTCACGTCTGCAGGTTTATGAGGGAAAATATCTGTGTAAACCTATGTAATCTTCCTCCCTCCAGCTCCTCTTAGGCAGCAGCACTCCAGCATCAGCTCAGTTAGCACGAACCTTACAGTGACTGCCCCCCAAACTTGCCTCCTCCTCTCCTGGGCGTCAAACGGTAACTTTGCTTAACGTGGAGAAGCCCTCGCCCGCCACTCCCCAGCGCCCTCCCTCCATACGAGCTATTAATTAGGCTGGCTGGTGAAGAATTTCTCGTGTGTTGGGGTGAGGGAAGGAGGGAGAATGAGGGAGGACGTCAAGTATGGATTTCAGAAAATAGATCAATTGTTAAAAAGTATATCTATTTTGTTTACTGTGTTTGTGTGTGTTTTTTCTCTATTATTCTGGTATTATTATTGTCTGAGCAACATCCTCTATTCTCTTGCTTTTTGTCTCCTCCTCCTCCTTCTTTCTCTTTTTCTTCTTTTTCTTCTTCTTTTCTTCTTCATCTACCTCCTCACTCCTTCTCTTTCTCCCCTCTTCCTCCTCCTCCTTCTCTTTCTCTACTCCCTCTTCCACCCTCCTCCTCCTCACTCTGCAGTGGGTTCTCTTCGTCGTGGTTGCGTTTTCCTCCACGTCGTGTGTCAGCCAACGTTGAGTCAACTGGGGAAGTCGCCTCGCGCCAGGCACCTCCCTAAACTACTGCCAGGCCCATCCCACTAACCCCCACCTCTCCTTCCTCCTCTCTCTCTCTCTCTATCTCTCTCTCTCTCTCTCTCTCTCTCTCTCTCTCTCTCTCTCTCTCTCTCTCTCTCTCTCTCTCTCTCTCTCTATCCTCTTCTCCTTCTCCTCTATTTCCTGCCCTCCTCCCTCTGTCCCCCCTATCCCCCCCTCTCCCTTGCTCCCTCCTATCCCCTCATGTCCCCTATCTATCCCTTCTGTCCCTCTGTCCCCATCCTTATCCCCCTATCCCCCCCTCCTCTTATCCCCCTACCCCCCTATCCCTCTTCCCCTCCCCCAATTCCCTACTATCCTCCGTATTCTTGCACACCCTTCATCTCCTCTCCTATTTCCCTCTTATCCTCCTTCCTATATCTCCTATTCCCCTCTTATCTCTCATCCTCCCTATCCCTTCTTATCCCTCTGGCTTCTATTCTTACATATCCTCTTCAAGGCTATCCCTCTAATTTCCTACTATCCCTCCTCCTCCTTCTCACACTATTCATTTATATTTACTTCTGACAGACATTTTATATGTATTAGTTGATCCCAACCTAATATATCAAACCTTACCTTTTACGAAATCCAAAATATATATACAAAAAATGATGAAAAAAGACTATATCAAAGTAATGCTGCTGAGCTTATTATTATGTACGGGTTAATCATTTACAGTGATTTTTCTTTCTTCTGCCGTAAACATTAAAATATAACAAAAAACGTCATCAATATATTTTTTTTTTCCTGCGCTAGGAAAAAAAAAAAATTGAAGTGTAAATTATGGGGGTCAAACAATTATAATTCTGCTGCTCACTTGGGAAGCTGATAACGAACTAATTTGTTTATGTGCAAAGGCAAAATTGTCGAATTGATAAAAGGTCAAAAGGTGATGCATTATTATTGTTATTATTAATATTATTATTATTATTGACATCCATGAAAGGAGCAGCAAAGGTGGGGGAAGAGATGGATAGATACAGAGAGAGAGAGAGAGAGAGAGAGAGAGAGAGAGAGAGAGAGAGAGAGAGAGAGAGAGAGAGAGAGAGAGAGAGAACGGAAAAAACATTGCCTGACACTAAGTCTTCTCTAAGCTCCTTTGAAAACTCACATGCAGCAAAACTGACAAAAGACTTACAACACAATCTCCAGTAAATATATCACCGTGTTAAGTGAAGATGAAGGTTTAGCGGACCCAGTATTCCTGCAGGCACTAAAACAAAGCATCAAGCGTGACAAATATGTATTATATTTACGCGCACATTAGTTCAGAAAGACAAAGGCTCGTTTAATTTCAAGTGATAATATGAATACGTTCTGCCCACTTCTGCACGACGGTATTTTATTTTTACCCTTGACTGCGGATTTCCTACCACAAGACTCACAAGCTACAGGAATGGAACAAAAGTGGCTGTTAAAATTCAATGAAGAAAAAATGAGAAGTCATGCACCTTGGAGAGGAAATTCAGTATACCAATACCACATGGGAAACACTCACTATCACCACAGAGGCAGAGAAAGACCTGGGAGGTTTTACCAGGCTACCAGTGAAGGATATCCAGCACACCAATACCACATGGGAAACACTCCACTATCCACCACAGAGGCAGAGAAAGACCTGGGAGTATTACCAGGCTACCAGTGAAGGGATATCCAGCACACCAATACCACGGAAAATGCTCCACTATCCACCACAGAGGCAGAGAAAGACCTGGGAGTGTATCAGGCTACCAGTGAAGGGATATCCAGCACACCAATACCACATGGGAAATGCTCCAGTGTGTTACCAGGCTACCAGTGAAGGGGATATCCAGCACACTAACACATATGGATATGCTCCACAATACTACATAGGATATGCTCCTATTCAGCACCAATACCACATAGGGAAACATCCCCTGCCTCACCACAGAGGCAAGACTGGAATATGTGCCAGGCTACCATATCCAGTGAAAGGATAAGCACACCAATACCACATGGGCAGAGAAAGAATGTATTAACAGGTTATCAGTGGTGAGCATCTGCACACCAATAAACACTCCACTATCCACCACAGAGGCAGAGAAAGACCTGGGAGTGTATTACCAGGCTACCAATGAAGGGATATCCAGCACACCAATACCACATGGGAAATGCTCCACTATCCACCACAGAGGCAGAGAAAGACCTGGGAGTATATGTTACCAGGCTACAAGTGAAGGCGAAATCCGTGCCAATCGCAGCGGACGGGTTGAACAGGAAGCAGCTCAAGAGTAAAGGACATAAACGAGGCAACAAAAAAGCTCTCTGGCGCTGCTCCTGCAAATAGTGAAGCGTAGAACTGCAAAACAGGGGCCATGTTCTCAAACCTTTCCCCCAGCACACATATTTGACACGCTTTTTGAAGGAGTTGTGGGTATTTTCAGAGGTTGTTTAATGACCCTGGTGGTAGTGTGACCCTTCTTCTATGCAATGATTGTGAAGGAGTTCTCATGAAAGCCCGAGTGATCTTCTTGTTGACCTTTGGAAACAGTTGATGTGAGAGGCGGAAGCGTCTGAGAATACCGACCCGAGTGAGAACTATTTCGTGAGGTGTCTTGTTACGGGCAAACTACGTATCTATCATGGGCAACATATGACGGCCTTCTAGTATGGCAAGCTTGACTCCCTGGACACTGTTGTACTATGGCCGCCAACCCTTCTGAATGTATTTATCATACTCATCACCATCATCATCACTCTAACCCCAACAGGCAGTAAACTTCTACCCAGTGTTTCCAATCGTCTCTGTCCAGTATTTCTAGTTACCAGTATCAAGCTATATTCTCGGTAAAATTCTTAATTTCATCACGCCGTCTACTGAAGGAGAGGAAGGAAAGGAGTGAAGAGAAGAAAGGAGAGGAGAAAAGAAGGATAAGTAGGAGGAAGAACGAACTGCAAGCGGTTATGGGAAGGACGTCTACTGAACAACTCCTAGTCTATCACTCTTTTGGGTTCTATGAAGGTATTTGACGGAGTACTGAGATTCTGCTGAAGGATACTGGACGAAGCAAAGAATGGGAAAAGAAACCACTTGAGTAAACACTGCACACCTGAATTCTCTGCAATGTCAAGTTGTTATAGGTTTCCAGTAATCCCTGCAGAACCCCATATTGTCAAACGTTTCAACGCCTTAACCAGCATATCTATCTAAAGAGGCTCTTGTAGGAGCTTTTTTGTAGGATTTCCATATAGGGTTTAATTTCTTCTGGATGTAGTTTTGCAAAGGACCTCTGCCATGAAACAAGTAAACTTACCTTCTTGAGAACCCGCCGTGTCTTTTATGTCGCTTCAGAATTTAACGCAACAGGAGCCTGAAGCGCCTGAGAATACAGAGTCATGTTCCTCTTAAATTCCATCATGTCTTCTTGTACACTTCTTCCTCTTCCACCATACAGTTTTCAAGGCATTCTGTTTCTTATCTATTTCCCTTTCTTCTTTTTCTCTCCTTGCTGTTCTTCATTCCATCATGTCTTCTTATACAACTCATCCTCTCCCTCCTCTCCTTCATGCTATAGTTCTCAATGCATTCTGTTTCTTATTCCCTTTTTTTTCTTTTTCCTTGTTGTTGTTCACTCCATCATGTCTTCTTGTACAATTTATCCTCTCCTCCTCTCCTTCATGTATATTTCTCAACTGTTCTTAACTCATCATATACAATTCTTCCTCTTACTCTCTCTCTCCTTCAAGTAGCTCTCAATGTATTCTGTTTCTTATTCCCCTTTCTATCTTTTTCCTTCTTGTTCTTCACTCATTATATCTTCCACCTGTAATGCATTCCTCTCTGCAACTTAAGACCCATTGAATCTGTGTGTGTGTGTGTGTGTGTGTGTGTGTGTGTGTGTGTGTGTGTGTGTGTGTGTGTGTGTGTGTGTGCACGTATGTATTTACATGACCTTTGAATTATGAGGGGTGTAATTTCGCTTTTTTTTTCCCCTCAGCGGAATATTTGCACACATATTACGGGGCAGCGCGCTACTCTCTCCTTGCACCGACGGTAATTGGCTGCAGAATTTCCCGGCATGTAATTGCGGGACACAGGAGGCGGCGCGGCGGTGAACTGATGGCACAGAACTTGTTAACAGACGCAGAAGACGAGCACGGAGGAAGAGTTATACTGAGAACCACGCGGGTCATGTTTTGTGTATTACAGTGGAGGGCTCGAAGTTTTTAAGATGATGGGTTTTGTAGCACGCGTACACTTATAAGCTACAGATTACGAGCACGAGGAATGAGTAAAGCTGAGAACCACGAGCTATCCTGGTGTGTGTAGGCCCGTAATGGACACCCCGACCGATATCAGGTTATGCGGTTTGGTAATTACTTCCTGGCACTAAGCTCCTGCCTCGCGAACACTTAGAGGCACAGAAAACAAGCACAAGAGAAAGGTTAAGCTGAGAACCACAAGTCATGCTGGTGTGTGTAGGCCCGTAATGGACACCCCGACCGATATCAGGTTATGCGGTTTGGTAATTACTTCCTGGCACTAAGCTCCTGCCTCGCGAACACTTAGAGGCTCAGAAAACAAGCCCAAGGGAAGGGTTTAGCTGAGAACCACGAATCATGCTGGTGTGTGTAGGCCCGTAATGGACACCCCGACCGATATCAGGTTATGCGGTTTGGTAATTACTTCCTGGCACTAAGCTCCTGCCTCGCGAACGCTTAGAGGCTCAGAAAACAAGCACAAGGGAAGGGTTAAGCTGAGAACCACGAATTATACTGGTGTGTGTGGGACGTACTGAACACCACGAACGGTATCAGGTTATGCGAATTTATAAAAACTTCCTGCCACGCGAACACACTTGTAATTATGACACTAATGACGAGCACCACGAGTTTAGCTGAGAACCACGAGTATTGCTGTCTTGTGTTACGTTATAGGGCCGTAATGAACACCACAAACGATATCAGGTTATGCGGTTTGGTGATTACTTCCTGGCATAAGCTCCTGCCTCGCGAACACTAATGAGGCACAAAGCACAAGGGAAGGGTTAAGCTGAGAACCACAAGTCATGCTGGTGTGTGTAGGGCCGTAATGGACACCCGGAACGATATTATGTCATGCGAGTTTGTAAATACTTCCTGCTACGCGAGTACTTGCTATTAATCTTTTTCTCTACCTTTCTGTTTCCTCACCTTTTAACTTTCTCTCTCCGTCCGTTCTTATCTCCCTCCCCCTCTCTTCTCTATCTAATTTTCTCTCCCTCTCATGTTTTCTCCCTCAACTCCAACTCATTCCCTCTAACTCCCTTTTAAGACGCTGAAGACGAGCACAAGGAAGGAGTGAAGTTTAAATTCGCGAGCCACGCTGGGTTGTGTTGCAGTGTGTTGGCAAACTATACCAGGCTATGCGAGTTTCTATATACTTCCTATCGATAGCAGCTGCCACCTAAAGGAAGTAAATGAGCTTAGAACCTCAAGTTACGTTTGTTGTGTTATATGATTTTGCTGCAAGGATGTACCACTCTCATCACACACTTCCATTTCCTTACATCAACACATTTCCAGAACATTTCCTTCTATCGCTATGGGTCACTACAAGGAATATATCACAAGGGTGCGTAACAATTCTGCTGCAAGGGGTATTTCACAAGGGTTCGTAACAATTCTGCTGCAAGGGATATTTCACAAGGGTTCGTAACAATTCTGCTGCAAAGGGTATTTCACAAGGGTTCGTAACAGTTCTGCTGCAAGGGGTATTTCACAAGGGTACGTAACAATTCTGCTGCAAGGGGTATTTCACAAGGGTTCGTAACAATTCTGCTGCAAGGGGTATTTCACAAGGGTTCGTAACAATTCTGCTGCAAGGGGTATTTCACAAGGGTACGTAACAATTCTGCTGCAAGGGGTATTTCACAAGGGTTCACAGGGACATAAGGAGACGAGGCCAGGTGGCTTACACTTGGCAGCTCCTGAGAATGATTTTTTTAGCAGCCTCTCCTCCCTAACGAAGAGTGAAACCTATCGCCGCTTAAATGATAACCTATTGGCGCTGAGTACTATGGTCCATGGCCGTCCTGCGCGATAAAACATTCACCGAGCTGCTACTTTGTAAATATTCACACACAACTTTTTTTTTTTTTTCTTTTTTTTACAGCAGAGGAAGTAGCTAAAGGGCCAAAAAAAAAAGAGACAAAAAAAAGGGAAAAAAATGACCGCCACTTTTATCCACATCCTTTTTTTTTTTTTTTTATTTTTTTTTTTTTAATTTTTTTACAGTAAAGGAAAAAAAATAATCCGCCAGCAATGATCCCTTAAAAGAAAGTAGAGAGGAGTGGGCGAAAGAGGAACGTTAATTTTGGGGGTCCATTACGTGTCCTTACGATGAGAAAAGTCAACGTTATCGAAAAGAAAGTAGAGGAAAGTGTCAAAAATATACAAATCAGCAAAACCACTAACACTGATCCCATAAAAGAAAGTTGAGTGTCCGATAGAGGAACGTTATTTTGGGGGTCCATTTCTGGTCCTTACGATGAAAAAAGTCAGTTATCGAAAAGAAAGTAGAGGAAAGTGTCAAAAATATATAAATAAAAAAAACTCTAGCACTGATCCCATAAAAGAAAGTTGAGTGTCCGAAAGAGGAACGTTATTTTGGGGTCTATTTCTGGTCCTTACGAAGAGAAGAGTCAACGTTATCCAGAAGAAAGAAGAAGAGAATGACAAAAATAAATTAAACAAAACCCGTTAGTATCGATCCCATAAAAGAAAGTTGAGTGGCCGAAAGAGGAACGGGGTGTATTTTGGGGTCCATTACGTGTCCTTACGAAGAGAAAAATCAACGTTATCCAAAAGAAAGAATGACAAAAGTAAATAAATATGAAAAGCCTGCAAGCACTGATCACGTAAAAGAAAGTTGAGAAGAGTGGCCGAAAGAGGAACGTTATTTTGGGGTCCATAACTGGTCCTGACGAAGAGAAAATTCAACGTTATCCAAAAGAAAGAAGAGAAGAATGACAAAAATAAATAAAAACAAAGCCCGTTAGTATCAATCCCATAAAAGAAAGTTGTGTGGCCGAAAAAGGAACGCTATTTTGGGATACATTACTGGTCCTTACGAAGAGAAAAGTCAACGTTATCCAAAAGAAAGAATGACAAAAGTAAATAAATATGAAAAGCCTGCAAGCACTGATCACGTAAAAGAAAGTTGAGAAAAGTGGCCGAAAGAGGAACGTTATTTTGGGGTCCATTATGGGTCCTTACCAAGAAAAAGTCAACGTTACACCCTGGAGGCGACGAAGGTGGTGTCAGCGAAGCGGCGATCATCTTTAAACGAGAAACCGTGCAGACAACCATATTTTCTTAGCGTAACCAGGCTCTTTGCTCCCCTTTACCCCTCCCTCCTTTACTCTCTCTCTCTCTCTCTCTCTCTCTCTCTCTCTCTCTCTCTCTCTCTCTCTCTCTCTCTCGCTCTCGCTCTCGCTCTCGCTTTGATATAATCCTCCCTCCTCCTTGGTTTTCCTCACCTACCAATGTCTTGTATGTTGAGAAGCTTGTCATTCATATCTCCTCCTCCTCACCCTTCTCCTCCTCGTGTTGCTCCTCCTCCTCCTCCTCCTCTTCATCTCCGAGTCCTTCCCTTGCTCCTTCCCCCTTGCAGTACTCCACACTTCCCATGCATAGTTTGTGGAGAGACTAGTCAGTGATACCTCCTCTTCCTCCTCTTCCTCCTTCTCCTCCTCCTCCTCTTCCTCTTCCTTCTTCTGGTTTTCGATTCCCTCCCTTGCCGGACTCAACAACCCTTGCATAGTTTGTGGAAAGACTAGTCAGGGATACCTCCTCCTCCTCCTCCTCCTCCTCCTCCTCCTCCTCCTCTTCTTCTTCCTCTTTTTTTTACTCCTTCCTTCTTGTCTCCCTCGTTCTCCACCTCTTCTTGGCCTTCCTCCTTCTCTTCCTCGTCTTCATTGTCTATTGCTTCCTCCTCCTCCTCCTCCTCCTCCAGCTCCTCCTCCTCCTCCTCCCTCAAGTTAGGTCAAGTCAAAAAGGGCACAAGCTCCCTCCCTCCCTCCCCCTCACCCCTCCCTCCCCTTCACCCCTCCCTCCCCCTCACCCCTCCCTCCCCGGAAGAGGCTCTCACTGTTTGTCTGCTTTTCCGACGCTGAACAAATATTTACCTTTTCTTAGTGTTTATTAAAGGCTTTGAATCGCCCGCCATTTTTATACACGTGACCGACAGCAAAAGAGAATGGATGAGTGTAACCGTAATGGCTCACGTGCTGGCCGATCTCTTGCTGGAGTCGAACCCTTTCCCTCCCCCCACACGCACGCACACCTCGAACAAGCTGTGAAAATTATATGGTCTACTAAAATGGATACAACGAGGGAGGAGAAGGCTTGGTCTTTACTTCTCTTTTTATTCTTCTGCTTGTTTTGTTTTTTTCTTCTTATCTTCTTCTTTTCCTTGGTCTTTACTTCTTCTTGTTGTTGTTCTTTTTTGTTTTTCTTTCTTTTTTCAATTTCCTTTTCTTCTTTTTCTTCTTCTTTTTCTTCCGGTTCTTTTTTCTTCTCCTTTTTCTTCTTCCTTTTCTTCTTCCTCTTCATCTTTTCATCATCTTCTTCTTCTTCTTCTTCTTCTTCTTCTTCTTCTTCTTTTTCTTCTTTTTCTTCTTTCACCCCTTTCCGTTTCCACCATCTCCCCCTCTTCCATTCCCCTACTCTTTCCCTCCCCTCTTCACCCCCTCCATCCCCTCTTCACGCTACTCCACATCTCCCCAACTCCACCCCTTTCCATTTCCACCATCTCCCCCTCCATTCCCCTTCCCCTCCTTCCTTCCCTCCCCATCGGCTCCCATCTCACGCCTACGACAGTGTCCGTTGGCGTTAGTATTGCTTTCCGATGGCGAGATGATTGTCGGGGAAAAATGTGGGAAGCTTCAGTGTCCGATGGCGATAGAATTTCAATGGGCCGCGTGTTTGTCGTTATTGGTGGCGGCGAGGCGCGAGACGGCGAGGACGAGACCAACAAGCATCTGAGGGCTATATTTTTAAACATTCTTGTGCCCAATCTCACATATTTGACGAGGCTTTCAAGAGAGTTTGGGTCATTTCCTTGGGTAGTTTTATGACCCTGGTGGTAGACTGACCCTTCTTCTGTACCATGAACCTAAAAACACAGTCGTTAAAATTCGGTTGATCTCCTTCTTGGCCTTTGGAAGTAGTTGATGTGGGAGGTAGAAGCGTTTAACAGAACCAACCTGAGGGCCACCGTGGAGGGAGATAGATGCTTCCTATACGCCGGTGAGGGAGAGGAAGAGAGAGATAAATTGATTGGTAGATAGATAGAGGGGGAAAGAGACATAGAGAGGGGGGAATGTAGTATAACCTGCATGTTGATTGATAAGAGACAGGGGCTAAAGAGATTACGAGTTTCTGATAAGTAAAAAGAGAAAGAATATACGAGAGAAAGGAAGAAAGAGGGAAGGGGGGAAGTGCATAGAACCTGGATGTTGACTGATAAGAAAGAGAGAGAGAGAGGGAAAAAAGAGAAATCGAGAGGCAGGAAAGTAAAAAAAAATTAAAATATACGAAAGAAAGGAAGAGAAAGGAAGGAGGAACAATAGAACCTGGATGTTAACTGATTAGAGAAAGAGAGAGAGAGCGGAAAAAAAGAGAATTCGAGAGGCAGGAAAGTAAAAAGAGAAACAATACACGAAAGAAAGGAAGAGAAAGGGAAGGGAGGAAGTGCAGTAGAACCTGGATATTGACTGATAAGAGAGAGAGAGAGAGAGAGAGTAGGAGAACCGTGATGCTGCCTGATAAGAGAGCAAGAGATGAAAAAAGATTACCAGAGACAGGAAAGAGAGAGAGAGAGAGAGAGAGAGAGAGAGAGAGAGAGAGACGTGGTGGATGCTGCGGAAGATTAATAGCCAGTCCAACGCGTTAGCTCACACCCCCCGCGGTTTGGTTAGACAGACGGAGGAAGGGGCGGGAGCGGCATGGACGGAGCATCGTTGAAGGAGGAGATCGGTGGCGAATACCTGCTGAAGACGAGACGAACGGAAGGGAAAGGAGCATCTGAAGGGGTTTGAGGGAGCATCTAAAGGCGTTTGGTAAGATAGATGTGTTTATATTTTTTTACACTAAACAACTCGAGGACAAAAAAAAAGATAAGAAAAGGGAGATCGGTGTCGAATAGCTATAAAAGACGAGACGAACGGAAGGAAGGAAAGGGAGCATCTGAAGGGGTTTGAGGGAGACACATTTGTTTTTAGTTTTTGTTACATTAAAGGAGGTGGCTCAAGGGCGATAAAAAAATACAAAAAAGGGAGATCGGTGTCGAACATCGATTAAGAGACGAGACAAACGGAAGGAAGGGAAGGGAGGATCTGAAGGGGTTTGAGGGAGACACATTTGTTTTTAGTTTTTGTTACATTAAAGGAGGTGGCTCAAGGGCGATAAAAAAATACAAAAAAGGGAGATCGGTGTCGAATATCTATTAAAAGACGGGACGAAGGGAAGGGAAAGGGAAGGGAGGATCTAAAGACGTTTGAGGGAGACAGATGTGTTTATATTTTTTTTTTACAGTAAACAACTCGAGGACAAAAAAAAAGATACAAAAAAGGGAGATCGGTGTCGAATATCTATTAAAAGACGGGACGAATGGAATGGAAGGGAAAGGAAGGGAGCATTTGAAGGCGTTTGGGGGAGACGGATGTTTTTTTTTTTTTTTTTACAGTAAACAACTCAAGGACAAAAAAAAGACACAAAAAAGGGAGATCGGTGTTGAATATCCATTAAAGACAAGACGAATGGAATGGAAGGAAGCATCTGAAGTCTTTTGAAGGAGATAGATATGTTTTTTTTTTTCAGTAAAGGAGGCAACTCAAAGTGGAAAAAAAAATACGAAAAAAATCCACTGGCGCGTCGTAGATAGATAAATTAATAGATAAATACATAGATAGATAGATGAATAGGTAAATAGATAGATGAATAAGATAGATAGATTAATACATTGACCGATATATAAATGACAACAATCTGCTATACATACAAGAAGGCGAAAGACGTTGTAAAATGATAATATTTGCATGACGGGCGACATAACGAAAAAGGGGGAGAATCACCGTAGACTTGCTTAACACAACCTAACAAACATACTCACTGAGAGTTAAGGGAAAGGGGAATCAGGACCCTACACACGCTCATCGCCTCCCCCGCCTTTTTTTTTCTTTTACAGCAAAGGAGACAGTTCAAGGGCGTAAAGAAAAATATAAAAAAAAAGCCCGCTACTTACTGCTCCTGAATAGAGGTCAAAGGAGTGGCCTAAGACACACACACACACACACACACACACACACACACACACACACACACACACACACACACACACACACACACACACACACACACTAACATACACGCTTTCAAACACACGTATTACCCTTCCCCTCCTATACAATCACACCCGCTAACACACCCACACCCACATTCACACCCACACGCACTAACATACACTCTCTCAAACACACACGCATAACTCTCCCCTCCTATAATCACACACACAAACACACGCTCCCCCACACACACACACACACGCCCCCCACACACACACAAACACACGTCCCACACACACACACACAAAAACACGTCCCCACCACACACACAAACAAACACACGTCCCCCACACACACACACACAAACACACGTCCCCCCCCCCCCCCACCCAAACACACACACACACACAAACACGCTCTTCCCTCCCCCCCCCCCCCTCTCCCCCTTCCTCCCTCTAAGACCCACTAACACTCGCCGATCCATCCGCCAGACAGCCAAAGATGAATGGAAGAGAGTATCTGAAACCGTTTAAGGCCGACAGATGCTTCTCTTGTACATCACTGGCAGTCAACAGAAGGAGGATTCAAAGCCCACAAACACACGCACAAACACACACACGCCCGATACCCGCCAGCACTCACCCGGCAGCCAGTCAATTACAGTCAAATGGGGGGGAGGGGGGGGTTGAATTTGAAACCGTTTGAGGAAGACAGACGGCTCCCTTCTACATCACTGGAAATCGGAAGAAGCATTGAAGACTCACGATCACACACACACACACACACACACACACACACACACACACACACACACACACACACACACACACACACACACACACGAACATACACACGCTTGATATCCGCCAAGACTCACACAGCCATTAGTTAGTCAGATTTGAATGGGAAGAAACATATGATACCTCCTCTTCCCCCTTCTCCTCTTCCTCCTCTTCCTTCTCCATGTTCCGATCTTCGAGTCTCTCCCTTGCTGTACTCTACAACCCTTGCATTGTTTGTGGAAAGACTAGTCAGGGATACCGCCTCCTCCTCCTCCTCCTCCTCCTCCTCCTCCTCCTCCTCGTCCTCCTCCTCCTCCTCATCCTCCTCCTCCTCCTCCTCCTCCTCCTCTTGTTTTCCTCCCTCCTCCTTGTCTTCCTCGTTCTCCACCTCTTCTTGGCCTTCCTCCTTGTCTTCCTCTTCATTGTCTACTGCATCCTCCACCTCCTCCTCCTCCTCCTCCTCCTCCTCCTCCACGAAGCATTGAACACCCACGAACACACACACACGAACATACACACGCTCGATACCCGCCAAGACTCACACAGCCATTAGTTAGTCAGATTTGAATGGAAAGAAACATATGAGATCATTAGAGGGAGATAGACGCTACCCTACTACATCACTGCCAGTCGGAAGAACCATTGGAGGCCCGCGAACACACCCATGAACGGTAGAGGAAACAGCTAGACCAAGGAAAAGCTGAATCCACACACACGCACACAGACACACACACACACAAAACAAAAACGTAACGTAATGATTCGTTTCCTAAATATAAATCGTTTGTGTTTGATCCATCTGAGTAAGCATCCTTTCTCGTCTACCTTTTTCATAGTCATATACATAAGATAAAAAAGGAAATAGGTGGGTTACACATACAGAAAAATACTACTTCTTTTCCTGTTATTTCAGTTTTGGGAGTTCAGTCTTACATAGAACACACAAAAGTTGCCCCCAAAAGTTTAGCTAAGATCAAGTTTAGATTTAGAGGCGTCTTGATCCTCCCGTCTTGAAGGAATATGATCACGACACCTCTGAAGCTAAACTTGATCTTAACTTTAAGAACTTTTGTTCTATTTAAGACAACTCCCAAAACTGAAATAACAGGAAAAAAAGGAAGTATTCTTTATACTTAACCCACATATTTCCCACAGTCGTAGGAAGGAGAGAATGCAATGGAAGGGACGCTGTTCGGCCAGGTCTTCGCGGGAGGGTCTAATGGCATCGAGACGCTACTTTGAGATTCACTACTGAGGGGTGTGCGAGGAGTGAAGATACGCTATGCTGGGGAAATGTCCAGACGTGAATTGGTTAGGAGGGAAACGTCAGGGGGGTAAAGGTCCAGGGAGAATATGATCCTACGCCTGCATGCTGCTGTGAAGTTGATATGCATGTCAAGTTTATGCTGAGGACGGGAGGAATAAAAAGAAAAAGAGAAAGAGGGGAAAGAGAAAGATGAATGGCGTTTTTTGCAAGCGTTTTTCTTTCTTTTTTTTTTTTTAGGAAACTCATTAAAACCCAAAATGAAAGAAAAGCAAAAAAAAAAAAAAAAGACAAACAACCAAAGAAATAAACACACACACACACACACACACACACACACACACACACACACACACACACACACACACACACACACACACACACCTTTACAAACGCATCACCTTGAAAAAAAAAAAAAAAAAACAAGGACAATAAGAGCAGTGTGGATGGGATGTAGCTGTTTGTGTGTGTGTGTGTGTGTGTGTGGTTGTGGTGGTGGTGGGGGTGGTGGTGGGGGTGGGGATTATGGTGGCGGTGGTGGTGGGGGTGGGGGTGGGATGGTCGCGGCGCCGGTGTGGTGGTAGTGGTGGTGGTGGTTGTGGTGGTGGGGATGGGGATGGTGGTGGTGGTGGTGGTGGTGGTGGTGGTGGTGGTGTAATGCGTCGGTTTGTTAATTAAAGCGGCAGGTGTTCCCTCCTCTCATTACCACCTGCCGGCCTTGGTCTGGGAAAACTCTCTCTTTTTATTGAAAACCAACATGCATTCTTTATTAACAGCGCGCCACCTCATCTCATTTTAATTTAACTTCATATATTTTGGCTTTTCCAGAAGAGCGCGATGTGTTTTTCCCATTGATTATTTGACACGTTTTGCTTACGTTAAACTCGAGCCAAACATCTTCAGCTATCTTGTATTCGTGTGGAAATAATAAGGTTTGATTTACGCGATATAATAAAGTTAGAATTTATAAGGCTTGAATTACGCGAAATGATAAGATTTGAATTACGCGAAAGGATAAGGTTTGACATAATTAGGTTTGAAATAATCAGTTTTATCATGCTATTAAATTATAAGTTTTGAATATATAAAGTTTGAAATAAAAAGGTTTTGAAATAATATGTTTTAAATTACTCGAAATGCTAAGATTTGAAATTAGGTTTGAAAGAATTAGGTTAAAGATAATAAGATTTGAAATAATAAATAAGGTTTGAATTATGCGAATCCAACATTTACGGGACATTGTAAAGTTTAAATTTATAAGCTTTGAAATAGTAAGACTTGAATTACGCGAAATGATAAGATTTGACATAATTGGGTTTGAAATAATCAGTTTTATCAGGCTATTAAATTATAAGTTTTGAATATATAAAGCTTGAAATAAAAAGCATTTGAAATAATATGTTTTGAATCACTCGAAATGCTAAGAATGAGGTTTGAAAGAATAATGTAAAAAATAACAAGGTTTTAATTATGCAAATCCAACATCTTGTACTATCGTGTATTCGTATGGAAATAATGAAAGCTGAATTACGCGAAGTTCACTTTACGCGGCTCATTCAGAAACAGAAACACAATCGAGGCGTAAAAGAACTGACTGTGTAATGGAGCACCGTCGCCAGATTATCGTACTCAGAGCATAGTATTTACCGGCTTCTGACGCCTAACTATTGCCAAGAAACATCAGGAAGTAACTATTTTAACGATAATTATAAGTGAATCTCCTTATTGGGGTCCACGAGACAGTTTTTGGCTCGGAAGTCGGTAAATGTAAGAGGCTGAGTAAGATATTTTGACAACGTTGTAATGGAGTGGCTGACCATCGCTTTTCTACATCGAGGCGCCGACACATGAGGCACCAGCAGCACTAAGGCCAGACGAGAAAACCAGTCCTTTGAAATTGAAAAAAAAAAAAAAAAAAATTATCGACCACGACGCGGGCTATTTTTTTATATTTTTTTTATTTAGCGGTTTTTTTTATTAGCGGGCTTTTTTTGGTTATAACGGGCTTTTTTATTATAGCGGGCTTTTTTATTATTGTTTCCTTTTTTCGTGTGCCCTTGAGCTGTCTCCTTTGTTGTAAAAAAAAAAAAAAAAAAAAACTTGAAGTGAGTGATGGCGTAACCCTGTCCGTGCAACCCCAAGGCGCGGACGTCGAGTGAAGCAACAGCACCAGCGCCGAAGGGGAAAAACCGGTACTTTACTAATTGAAAACAAACACATATATCTTTATTAGTAGTATACAGGAGTAGGTGTTGGCGTTACCCTCTCTTTTGCTACCCCGGGGCTCGTAAACCAGGGGGAGGAATGAGATGTATGGTCGCAGGGGGGAGAAAAACGTCATTCTTATTACTGAAAGCCAACATACCATACAGTGGGATGGGTGTTGGCGTTACCCTCTCTTTTGCTACCCCGGGGCTCGTAAACCAGGGGGAGGAATGAGATGTAGTATGGTCGCAGGGGGGAGAAAAACGTCATTCTTATTACTGAAAGCCAACATACCATACAGTGGGATGGGTGGTGGCGTAACCCTCTCTTTGCTACCCCGGAGCTCGTAAACCAGGGGGAGGAATGAGATGTATGGTCGCAGGGGGGAGAAAAACGTCATTCTTATCACTGAAAGCCATGCAACATACCGTACATTGCTTTATTAACGGTATAGCGGGATGGGTGTTGGCGTACCTCTCTCTTTGCTACCCCGGGGCCCGTAAACCAGGGTAGGAATGAGTTATATAATCGCAGGGGGAGAAAAACGTCATTCTTATCACTGAAAGCCATGCAACATACCGTACATTGCTTTATTAACGGTATAGCGGGATGGGTGTTGGCGTAACCCTCTCTTTGCTACCCCGGGGCGCGTGAACCAGGATGAGGAAGAAGCTGTATAGTCGTAGGGTGAAGAAAAAAACCTTGCGTTGTTATCATTGCAACCCAACATGCATTGCCTTGTTAACAGTCTAGCGAGGTGGGTGTTGGCGTAACCCTCTCTTTGATACCCCGAGGCGCGTGCAGCAGGGGGAGGAGGCAGCTGTGTGATCATAGGGGAGAAAGCCTGTTACTCCTTTCACTTAACGCAACATGCATTTCTTTATTAACAGTCTAGTGGGGTGGGTGTTGGCGTAACCCTCTTTGCTACCCCGAGGCGCTACTTCAGGGGCGGCGGCAGCACTAAGGCCAGAGGGGACGCGCTCTGTATTAACTCATTAAGGCAGTCACTGTGGAGGGGAGCCCCGCCGCCTCTCTGGGCAAACACATCGAGGGCTGGAAGCTGTGTGTGGACCCCCCCGCGGCGGCTCGTTATCAGGCGCCGTGTTTAACGTGTGCATGAGGTTATACCCTTTAGTAGGGGACCACGCGTGGGCGAGCGAAAGGCCGCACACGCCGAGGGGTCGAGAGAGACGAGTTATTCTTGCTCAGATACCCTGGTGGCGCGGTGTTCTTCAAAGCGTTCTTATCGTGTCACATTTATATTCCAAACTTTACCTTCACGACCTATTTGCAAGCCGCTGGACACTATACTATGGGCCAGTTTCACAGTTCCCCATGATGGGTCAGTAAGCTCCCAAACCAATACCAGAGCCTTCGAAATTTCCTTGTATAGTGTCTGGTGTTTATATTTAAGTTCACAAATTTGATGAAACTATACGGGAAAAGTCTTGTGTATTTAGTGTGGCATCGAAAACCTCACCATTTTGGATTGTATTGGATTCTATAGTTTGGTTCGGGCTGTTACGAAGACACTGTGTTGGACTGTGAAATCGGCTCTATGAGTTGTGTGCCTCTCGGTTGCTGTTCTTTATTGACCTTTTTCTGAAGAAGTGGCAGCCGAGTAAATACCCAATCTCGACTCTGTGCTGGGGCTCGACACGCACTTTGAACAGCAGTGATTTAGTGTACCGGGCGGCCTCGGCTACTGTGTTGGACTGGTCAGACGGTGAACAGTCCTCCGTCTTGCCACACTGGATGCTGCATGGGCCGAGGGTTCTATAGTGATATATATGCTGGTTAGACGAAGGATATCAAGCTGTGTTCTTTGCCCCAGTCGACGGAGCATTCATTGTACAGCCCTCTCCCTCCCTCGTGACGTGTTGTTCTGAGAGGTTCTAGTGTCCAGATAAGTTACGATGGTTGTGTGGGGCTGGCGAGATTAACGATAGTAAGCTGTGTTCCTCCACCCAGCCAACGGAGGCAGTGTAACTCCCAAAATATCCTGAGTAAGCTGACTTTTTTTTACAGTAGAGGAAACAGTTCAAGGGCAAAAAAAAGGAAACAATAATGAAGAAATAAAACACTACTCACTGCTCCTACAAAAGAGTCAAGAGGAGTGGCCGAAAGATAGGTCAATTTTTGTTGCCCTTGAGTTGCTCTGCTGTAAAAAAAAAATCACCGCCCAAGCACACATATTTGACCAGGCTTTCGTAGGAGCGTTGGGGATTTCCAGACGTAGTTTCATGACCCTGGTGGTAGTTTGACCCTTCTTCAGTACCATGAACCTAAAAAACACATAAGAACCCCAGTGATCTTTTTGGACTTAGGAAATTGTTGACATGAGAAGCGGCAGCGTCTGAGAATACTGACACTTAAGCCTCCGGTGCGTCTGCGGTGGGTGTGCGCCGCGGAAAAACTGCCTTTGTTGGTGTTGCGTGTTGAGCCAGGCGGGGAAAGGCACCTCCTCAGGGCCTCCCGCCGCTGAATGTGAGCCTCGCGCCGCCCGGAGGAAAAGAGCCACGCGGGGGAGGGAGGAGGTGGTCGATTACCTCCACGACCACCTCCACCACCAACACCTCCACCACCAACACCACCCGCTTTCTTGACACGACAAACGTTTTACGCCTTTTTTCTGCTGCCTTTACGTTTGCACTTCCTCAAAACGCGTCCAAGAGAGAGAGAGAGAGAGAGAGAGAGAGAGAGAGAGAGAGAGAGAGAGAGAGAGAGCAAGAGAGAGAGAGAGAGAGAGAGAGAGAGAGAGAGAGAGAGAGAGAGAGAGAGAGAGAGAGAGAGAGAGAGAGAGAGAGAGAGAGAGAGAGAGAGAGAGAGAGAGAGAGAGAGAGAGAGAGAGAGAGAGAGAGAAATATAATAGCGTGAAAGTCTGCTAAAGTCCCCCTGACGTATAGCGGGATAAAACAAAACATTTCCTGACTGTCACCATAAACACGCATTATTTTCTTAACCGATTCGTGTGCGTCCATTTATTTCCTCCCAAAAGCAATCTAAGAAGGAGAAAAAGACAAACGAACATACTAACAAAATCTACATCTCTCTCTTAAGTGCTGTGATAAAAAACAAAAGATTCGATAACGCTAAACATTTTCCTCGTAACCATTCCGTGTCCCCAAAACAAATTTAGGAGGAGAAAAGAAAGTAAGAAAATAATTTAAATAGCAAATGAAAATCCGCAGAATTTATCACGGCAAAAGTTGGAAGTCCGCAAAACTCTCTCTCTGAGGTATTGCGTGAGAGAGCAGAAAGTTCCACAACAATTAGCATAAATACTTTGAGAAACAAGTAGGTGTGAAAATTACGGAGACCAGGCGGCGCGGCGGTGGCTCGGAGCTGCACGTCACGTAGAAGTTAACGGAAAAAGTCTACAAAGCTATGTCGGGAGTTACGTGATGAAGCGGAAGCAACATTCGACAGCAGTAGTTAGCATGAATACTCCAGGAACGAGCGTGTGTCCGAGTTGCCGTGAACAGATGACTCGGAACGGGACATCGAAGTTTGAGAAAAGTCTATATACAAAGCTATGTCTGGAGTTACGTGATGAAGCGGAAGCAACATTCGACAGCAGTAGTTAGCATGAATACTCCAGGAACGAGCGTGTGTCCGAGTTGCCGTGAACAGATGACTCGGAACGGGACATCGAAGTTTGAGAACAGTCTATATACAAAGCTATGTCTGGAGTTACGTGATGAAGCGGAAGCAACATTCGACAGCAGTAGTTAGCGTGAATACTCCAGGAACGAGCGTGTGTCCGAGTTGCCGTGAACAGATGACTCGGAACGGGACATCGAAGTTAGGGAAAAGTCTTCAAAGCTATGTCGGGAGTTACCTGATGAAGCGGAAGTAACATTCGACAGCAGTAGTTAGCGTGAATACCCCAAGAACGAGCGTGTGTCCGAGTTGCTGTGAACAGATGACTCGGAACGGGACATCGAATTTAGGGAAAAGTCTACAAAGCTATGTCTGGAGTTACGTGATGAAGCGGAAGCAACGTTCGACAGCAGTAGTTAGCGTGAATACCCCAAGAACGAGCGTGTGTCCGAGTTGCTGTGAACAGATGACTCGGAACGGGACATCGAAGTGAGGGAAAAGTCTTCAAAGCTATGTCTGGAGCCTGGATGCCACGATATCGTACTCACCAAACTACAAACACACCCACACAGTAACAGATGGACACTAACATACACACCAACACAGTAACAGATGGACACTAACACCCACACCCACACAGTACTAGATGGACACTAACACCCACACCAACACAGTACTAGATGGACACTAACACCCACACCCACACAGTACTAGATGGACACTAACACCCACACCCACACAGTACTAGATGGACACTAACACCCACACCCACACAGTACTAGATGGACACTAACACACACACCCACACAGTAACAGATGGACACTAACATACACACCAACACAGTACTAGATGGACACTAACACCCACACCCACACAGTACTAGATGGGCCACTAACACCCACACCCACACAGTAACAGATGGGCCACTAACACCCACACCCACACAGTACTAGATGGACACTAACACCCACACCCACACAGTACTAGATGGACACTAACACCCACACCCACACAGTACTAGATGGGCCACTAACACCCACACCCACACAGTAACAGATGGGCCACTAACACACCCACCCACACAGTAACAGATGGACACTAACACCCATGTAGATTTTCCCACTTCTAACGCATAACGACTGCACAAAACCCTCTATAATTAACACTTTTAATGATAAATATAAATAGGTATCATAAGTTTCGTGGCTGAGACGATTTTTAGGCTGAAATCGGGAAAAATAAGAAGCTGAAAACGACAGTCTGGCAACATTGGTCTGGAGTTGTATGATGAAGCAGAAGTTACGTGTGACGGTCATGATTAGCGTCAATACTCCAGTACCGAGTGTGTGCCAGACTTGCTGAGAACAGATGACTCGTAACAGAACATCAGAATTATAGAAAAAGATGTGTAACGTTCGACAGCAAGCAGTAAGGAGCACAAACACCCCAAGAGCGAACGTGTGGCGAAGTTGGTGGGAACGGTTGACCAGGAACTGAACATCGAAGTGGAGGGGATTTTTAGTTAGAGCCGTATTCATATTTAACATTCCGGCTCCCAAGCATGCACATTTGACAAGGCTTTCGTAGAGGGTGTGCAAGAGAAAATACGATATTGAATGTTGTAGTGAAGAAAGTGTGAAGCAGAAGGCGGATCTTTATGTTAATTTTAGTGGGGACGTTGTTGTTGTTGTTGTTGTTGTTGTTGTTCTTTTTCTTTTTCTTTTTCTTCCTCTTCAACTTCTTCCCATGGCCTTCTTCTTCTTCTTCTTCTTCTTCTTCTTCTTCTTCTTATTATTATTATTATTATTATTATTATTATTATTATTATTATTATTATTATTATTTTCTTCTTCTTCTTCTTCTTCTTCTTCTTCCTCTTCAACTTCTTCCCATGGCCTTCTTCTTCTTCTTCTTCTTCTTCTTCTTCTTCTTCTTCTTCTTCTTCTTCTCCTCCTTCTTCCTCTTCAACTTCTTCCTTTGGGCATGTTCTTGGGGGTTACTTACACGACCCTGGTGGTAATTCAAGCTTAATTCTGTGCCATGAACGTGGGGGAAAGAAAACACTCATGAAAAACCTAATTCATATCCTTTTCGACTTAGAACTACTTGATGTTAGAGGCATTAGTGTGTGTGTGAGAGTACCCATCTATACCTCCACCTCCTTCTCACTTGATTATAGGTTCCATATAATTGTTAGTTTAATCATTCCCTCTATTCTCTCTTTTTTTATTCATTTATCATGTTATTCACCCTCTATTCTTTACATTTTCTGTTTGTTTATTACGTCATTCTCTTTTTGCTTGTCTTCTCTACTCTCTTCCCCAACCACCGCGTCAAGCACTTTGGAGAGAAATAAATATAGGTGAATGAATAAATAGGTGCCTTCGCGTTGCGCTTATACAGGTGTTCGCGGGGATGGAAGGCAATATTAAGGTGGGCCAATAAACAAAATCTACAGTGTTACCAAGTGATTGAGAAAAGAAAAAAATAATAATAATAGACACCTTCATGCCACGCTCAACAGGTTCCCGTGAGATTGAGGTGATGCCGTAAAGAAAAATGTTGCACAGTGTAACGAAATAATTGAGATAAGAAGGAAAACTACAAGAAGGATGAGCCGTTGCAAAGGCTGAGCGTCCGCACCAACCACGGCCTTATGTGGGCCTCCAAAACTGACACTAAAAGAGAAAGAAATGGATGAAGAAACGTAATGCCAGTTGAAAATATATAAAAGTATGCATTATATATTGAACGCATGTAAAACTCTTCATAAAGCAACATGTAAAATACGGGAAAGATCATAATACTTCGCTTGAATGCTCCAAAATGAGTGAGGAAATGTGATAACGATGGAAAGTATATAAAAAAGTATGCCCTGTGTATTGAAAGCATGTAAAACTCTCCCAAAAGCAACATGTAAAATACGGGAAAGATCATAATACTTCGCTTGAGTGCTCCAAAATGAGTGAGGGAATGTAAGTAATGACGATGGAAAGTATATAAAAAGTATGAACTATGTATATTGAAAGCATGTAAAACTCTTCATAAAGCAACATGTAAAATACGGAAAAGATCATAATACTTCGCGTGAGTGTTCCAAATGAGTGAGGGAATGTAACGACAATTGAAAGTATAAAAGTATGCAATATATATTGAAAGCATGTGACATTCTTCCTTAAGCAACATGTAAAATACGGAAAAGATCATAATAATTAGCGTGAGTGCTCCAAATCTAATGACAACCGAAAATACAAAGGTCTGCATTATGTGTTGAAAGTACGTAAAACTCCTCCTAAACCAACATGTAAAATACGAGAAAAAAATCATTATAGTCAGCGTGAGTGCTCCTCCGCCTGAGCCACCACGCGCCACGCCACGGCCTGAGCCACTGTAGGAGCCATGGGTCGGGCTGGGACTCCCCCGGCATGTCCGCTGCTCGTAGGGTGAGGCGCCGCGGCTCGCCATGAACCTGGGCCGCCGCACGCCTCTCTGCGCGCTGGCGGAGGACCGGGAGGAGACCGTGTACATGCTGGACGAAGACCCGCCAGAGGACGACCAAGGTAGCATCGTCAGTCGTGTATCTATCGTCTTTTAACCTGGTAGCTGCAGGGATCATGTTTCTTAAAGCCCTCTAAGCGAGAAAAATGAGAAAAAATCATCACTCACGCAAACCATTTCATAATATATATCAACGCATTTGTGATCAGTTAATGCATCATCTATTTTGAGGGGTTTATATCATGGCAAAAATGTGGCCTGTCGCTGGTACACGGTAAGCCACAAATTTGGCCCGTCGCTGCTACCGGGTTAACCTGTCCTCTGCGATTGGCACGGATTTGGTCTTCACTGGTAGCCTGGTTATATACACTCCCAGGTCTTTCTCTGCCTCTGTGGTGGATAGTGGAGTGTTTCCCATGTGGTATTGGTGTGCTGGATATCCCTTCACTGGTAGCCTGGTTACATATACGCCCAGGTCTTTCTCTGCCTCTGTGGTGGATAGTGGAGTGTTTCCCATGTGGCATTGGTGTGCTGGATATCCCTTCACTGGTAGCCTGGTAAAATACACTCCCAGGTCTTTCTCTGCCTCTGTGGTGGATAGTGGAGTGTTTCCCATGTGGTATTGGTGTGCTGGATATCTCTTCATTGGTAGCCTGATTAAATATACTCCCAGGTCTTTCTCTGCCTCTGTGGTGGATAGTGGAGTGTTTCCCATGTGGTATTGGTGTGCTGGATATCCCTTCACTGGTAGCCTGGTTACATACACTCCCAGGTCTTTCTCTGCCTCTGTGGTGGATAGTGGAGTGTTTCCCATGTGGTATTGGTGTGCTGGATATTTCTTCATTGGTAGCCTGATTAAATATACTCCCAGGTCTTTCTCTGCCTCTGTGGTGGATAGTGGAGTGTTTCCCATGTGGTATTGGTGTGCTGGATATCCCTTCACTGGTAGCCTGATTACATACACTCCCAGGTCTTTCTCTGCCTCTGTGGTATTGGTATGCTGGATATCCCCTCCCAAGGTGCATGATTTTACATTTTTCTCCATTGAATTGTTGTTGCAGCCACTTTTTTGTTCTATTCCTGTAACTTGGTGATGTCTTCTTGTAGGAAATCCGCGGTCAACGGGTTAACAGGCTACCCTTAGACCTTATATTAGGACATCCCCGATCACGTTCATCTTTTTATTATTTTATTTTATTTTTTTACAGTAAAGGAAGTAGCTTTTTTTTTTTTTTTTTTTTTTCCCTCGTGCATAGTTGATTTGGCACCTGAATTTTACACTCACAACGTTTAATTTTTCACGTCCACATTTCTCTCTCTCTCTCTCTCTCTCTCTCTCTCTCTCTCTCTCTCTCTCTCTCTCTCTCTCTCTCTCTCTTGCCTTATACTAATTGCTTCCATCCGATCATCTCTACCTGTTCCTCTTTTTCTTCTTCTCTCACTTTTCTCTCCATTCCCGTGATTCTCTTTCCTCTTAGTTAGTAATTGCTTCCATCCGATTATCTCCACCTATTCCTCTTTTTCTTCTTGTCTCACTTTTCTCTCCATTCCCGTCATTCTCTTTCCTCTTATTCTGTTCCCTTTCCTTAGTGGCGAGTTTCTACGTATTTCCCTCTTAAAAAAGGGGCTTTGTATCTTCTGTTTAATCTGATTCTCTCACTTTTCTCTCCATTCCCGTCATTCTCTTTGCTCTTATTCCCTTTCTTACCTTACCTTTCCTTAGTGGCGAGTTTCTACGTGTTTCCCTCTTAAAAAGGGGCTTTGTATCTTCTTTTTAATCTTATTCTCTCACTTTTCTCTCCATTCCCGTCATTCTCTTTCCTCTTATACTGTTCCCTTTCTCAACTTCCCTTTCCTTAGCGGCGAGTTTCTACGTATTTCCCTCTTAAAAAAGGGGCTTTGTATCTTCTGTTTAATCTTATTCTCTTACTTTTCTCTCCATTCCCGTCATTCTCTTTCCTCTTATTCTGTTCCCTTTCTCAACTTCCCTTTCCTTAGCGGCGAGTTTCTACGTGTTTCCCTCTTAAAAAAGGGGCTTTGTATCTTCTGTTTAATCTTATTCTCTCACTTTTCTCTCCATTCCCGTCATTCTCTTTCCTCTTATACTGTTCCCTTTCTTACCTTCCCTTTCCTTAGTGGCGAGTTTGTACGTGTTTGCCTCTTAAAAAGGGGCTTTGTATCTTCTTTTTAATCTTATTCTCTCACTTTTCTCTCTATTCTCGTCATTCTCTTTCCTCTTATTCTGTTCCCTTTCTTACCTTCCCTTTCCTTAGCGGCGAGTTTGTACGTGTTTCTCTCTTTAAAAACTGGTCTTTGTATGTTCTTTCTAATTCTTTCCTCCACAGCATTTCTTTCTCCGCTGCATCGTTTTCTCTCGTTCTCGTTCTCTCTCGTTCTCGTTTTCTCTCGTTCTCGTGTTTTCTCTCTCTCTCTCTCTCTCTCTCTCTCTCTCTCTCTCTCTCTCTCTCTCTCTCTCTCTTTACGAAATTGAAGCTTATATTTTCTTCGCAACGCTCAATTTTACTTTCATAGCATCTTCCTCATTCTTCACGTCCTCCTCCTCCTCCTCCTCCTCTTCTTCTTCTTTTCGTTTTCTTTTCTCACGGTTTTATTTTGCAGCAGCGAGCTCTTCCATGTCTTCCTTTAAAAAGTGTACCCTATAGATATGCGTTTTATTATTATTATTATTACCATTATTGTTGTTATCATCGTTATCATTAAAACAATATAGTAAGTAAAGAACACTGACACCACGCAAAAGGATGTTCAAGACCTAACTCTCTTCCTATTTATCTATCTATATCTTATCGATTTATCGCCTCCTTTCCCTACCATAGGTTCGCGATCCCAAGTGGGGTCGCCAAGCGTTTTTCTGGGGTCGCCAAGGTAAAACATGGTCTTATAATGTTATAATAAAACATATACAACAAAACTAGTGGGGTCGCGGTCATGTCTACAGGCGCATGATTGGGGTCGCCTGAAAAAAAGGTTAGGAACCACTGATTGATCGCGTCTCCCTTTTTCGTTCCTCTTCACATCTCCACCTCACTTATGACTTACTGTCCGAAAAACCCACTTGGTTATATAATAGTATACCAAGTGACAGCCAGCTACAGAACACTAGACTAGCGACCTGTGCACAAGAGAGTAGGTCAGGTCGTAGGAAACGGAAATGGAGGCGTCAGCAAGAACTTCAGATCCTCCTCTAATTTGTTTGAAGCCTCTGAGCCCCCAGGAGAATCATTATGTCCTCTCCCTCTCCCAGCACCTGTTTCACCCACCACGTCCTCCTCCTGCCTCACTGTATAGCTCCACTTCTGTTGCCTTTGTCGCTTTCTCGTTCTTCAGTGGCAAGTGTATATCTGCCTTTTAAAAGTGATGCTTGTATTTTCATGTTACTCAGTTTTTTCTCTCTCAAAGTAGGCCTATCTATCTCACCCCTCACGTTCTCCTCTCTCTGTATCTCTTTTCCTTCCCTTCACTACACGTTTACTCCTCAACGACGAACATATGCATAATTTTCTGCCTTTTAAAACTCCTAATGCTGAACGACGAACATATGCATAATTTTCTGCCTTTTAAAACTCCTAATACTGAACGACGAACATATGCATAATTTTCTGCCTTTTAAAGCTCATAATGCTGAACGACGAACATATGCATAATTTTCTGCCTTTTAAAACTCATAATGCTGAACGACGAACATATGCATAATTTTCTGCCTTTTAAAACTCTAATGGTGAACGACGAACATATGCATAATTTTCTGCCTTTTAAAACTCCTAATGCTGAACGACGAACATATGCATAATTTTCTGCCTTTTAAAACTCCTAATGCTGAACGACGAACATATGCATAATTTTCTGCCTTTTAAAACTCCTAATGCTGAACGACGAACATATGCATAATTTTCTGCCTTTTAAAACTCCTAATGCTGAACGACGAACATATGCATAATTTTCTGCCTTTTAAAACTCCTGATGCTGAACGACGAACATATGCATAATTTTCTGCCTTTTAAAACTCCTAATGCTGAACGACGAACATATGCATAATTTTCTGCCTTTTAAAACTCCTAATGCTGAACGACGAACATATGCATAATTTTCTGCCTTTTAAAACTCTAATGCTGAACGACGAACATATGCATAATTTTCTGCCTTTTAAAACTCTAATGCTGAACGACGAACATATGCATCATTTTCTGCCTTTTAAAACTCCTAATGCTGAACGACGAACATATGCATCATTTTCTGCCTTTTAAAACTCCTAATGCTGGTAATTTCTTCGTATAACACATCCCATTTCCTCTCACAACATCATACCTTCACTTCCTCTCCTTTCCAGTCATCTATCACATCCCCATGCCTCAGCGGCGACCACTATCTCCCTCCCTTTTAAAACCGCTAATACTTATAATTTCCTCAGATAACACTTCCCATTTCCTAACAACAACTTGACTTCATTAATTTTCCTCTCCATCATCATCATCATCATCATCATTTAACGTCCATTTATTCCCTATGGTGGGGTTGGACGGGATATGAGCCTCCTCCACTGTGGCCGGTCCATAGCCATTTCTTCCGTGATGCTCAGCCTCCTCATATCATATTCCGAACCCTGTTATCACGTTGCCAGGCCTCAGCGGCGAACACCATGACCTTCCCTTTACCAACTGACGCCTCTTCTCCTCCTCCTCTCCTCGCAGATCGATCACGGCCCTGGTGGAAGAGTTGGAATCGGAAATACGTGTTGCTGTGTGGAACCTGCGGAGCCTCGGCCGTCCTGCTGGGCACCTTCTACCTCATTATCTACTTCGTGCTCAGGTCCTACACATCGTCGCTTCAGTACTTCGAAACTATACCCACCTACGTGCCCGCCTCCGTGGTGAGTAGATGACAGGAACGATCATTTAAACGGTAGGGTAAGAACGTTAGCCTCTTTGACGTGTATCTTTAAGTGTCTGTGTATTCTTTTCCCTGCCCTTCTTTGCTTCAGTACTTCGAGACTGACCTACTTATGTACCTGCCCCCGTGGTGAGTAGATGACAGGAACGATCATTTAAACGGTAGGGTAAGAACGTTAGCCTCTTTGACGTGTATCTTTAAGTGTCTGTGTATTCTTTTCCCTGCCCTTCTTTGCTTCAGTACTTCGAGACTGACCTTCTTATGTACCTGCCTCCGTGGTGAGTAGCTGACAGGAACGATCATTTAAACGGTAGGGCAAGAACGTTAGCCTCTTTGACGTGTATCTTTTAGTGAGTGTCTGTGTATTTTTTTCCCTTTCTTCACTACTAAATTACTAAAAGATACAAAGAAAGGAGAACGTGAAGGGTGAGATAGATACTTTGAGAGGAAAAAAAAAACTATGTACCTGCCTCTGTGGTGAGTAGATGGATAGGGAGGATCAATTAAACGGTGGGGTAAGAGAAATAATAAGAGAGGAAACAAAACATTATGACCTCTTCTAGTCTTTTTGTGTCCCTGTTTGTTCTTGAGTTATTTATGTGTATGCGATTATTTCCATTTATTTAAAACCGTTTGTGTAAGTCTTTCCGCCGCTTGCGTGTGCGTTCTAAACTGTAGCTAACAGAGAGGAAAAAAAAGTGTGTCTGTGTTTGTGTGGCAGAGAGGAATATGGAAAAAAATATGTGTATGGGCGTAAAACAGAGTGTAGAAAAAAATATAAAAAAATGAACGAAAGGAGAAGAAAAAATAGAGAATCAAGCTGAGGCGATGAAGGTGAAAAATGAAATTAAATGAAACAAAGAAAAAGGTTTGCGTATCATTCTCTTTTCATTTCATTCATTATTTCCGTGTGTCTTGTTTCCTCGTGTATCCTTATGTGTCCTTCTATTTTACACTCATTCACCGTTCGTTTTCATGTGTCTCTGTTCCCTTGCGTCTCCTTATCTATATTTCTTACAGATATATTTACCGTTTCACTAAAGGCAGAAAGAATAATCATATATATCTGAAACATCATCATCATCATCAACAACAACAACAACAACAAGAAAAAGAACAGGAGGAAGATGAAAAGAAGAGGACTAGAAGAAAAGTGATTATTAGAAGAAAACGAAGAAAAAGGAAAACGAAAACTGAAATGGAAAAAAAAATGCATGTATACTTTGTTGTTACGTTCAGTCTATCATGGCGTGAACCCCTATACGTGTGTGATTGTAAATTGTGTATACGTTTGAATATGCTCTTTTTAAATGTTTTTGTATGTATATATGTATGTATGTTTATGTATTAGTGGGTGCATGGGAAGAGAGATAGTGTGAATAGTTAATTACAGTGCAGAGAGAGAGAGAGAGAGAGAGAGAGATGGACTTAAAGTTATAATTACGTACCACATCAGACTGCCGCGTCCTGGTCGTTATCGTAAAACTGTAAGTAGGTACGGCGTCATTACACACACACACACACACACACACACACACACACACACACGGAATAGAAGTAGAAAAAGGAAATAATTATACCTACCTAGCCCCGCCGGAGGAGAGAAGAGACAACAACAACAGCAACAACAACAACAGTAACACCAACAACAACAATAACAACAACAACAATAGGGAGCAATGTTCAGCGAGCTCGTTTGTTTTCATTTGTTTTTTGCCCTTGAGATCCTTCCCTTATATTAAACAACAACAACAACTAGAAAAAAACAAGAAGAGGACAAGAAGAAGAAAAATTATTACGAGATGAAAAAGAGGAAAAAGGACAACGTAGAAATGAAGAAATAGAAAAAAATATATATAAATTGCGGACGACGACTAAAAAAAAAAAAAAAAAAAGAGTACCCGCCCAGCCAGCCAGCCTCCCTACACGGAACATTCCATGGCAGTGAACTTTATATTTATTCCGGTGCTCGCGTGTACCACCACCTGTGTGTGTGTGTGTGTGTGTGTGTGTGTGTGTGTGTGTGTGTGTGTTGGAAAGTAGGAACTCCAGTCATGTCCACCTGAAGCAGTCTCTCTCTCTCTCTCTCTCTCTCTCTCTCTCTCTCTCTCTCTCTCTCTCCCGCCAACCTCCTTTTTCCTCCCCTATCTTCTTCTTCCTCTCTCCCAGCCTCTTTATCCTCCCCTCTCCCCTCTCATTTCTATCCCCTTCCCTCCCTTTCTCCCCTTAACCTCTCACTCCCCTTCCCGACTATCCCTATTCCCTCCCTCGTTCCTTTTCCTCATCTCTATTTCACGCTGTTTCTCTCCACTCTCCTTCCTCTTTCTCTTCCTCCCAGCGTTCCTACTCCTCCCACCTCCTCCTCTTCCTCTTCCTCCCACACCCGCTTCTTCGCCCTTGCACGTGTCCTAGCAGCCCTCCCCCCCACTCTCTCTCTCTCTCTCTCTCTCTCTCTCTCTCTCTCTCTCTCTCAGCGTGGGGTGTGGCGGAGAAATGCGATACGTTATCAGTCCTCCGCCAGTCAGTCCATCAGCCAGTCAGTCAGTCAGTCCATCAGTCAGTCAGGGAAGCCTCGATCCATCTCTCGTCCCCCTTCCCTCTCTGCTCCATCTTCAGTGATAATGACTTATTTCTCTCTCTCTCTCTCTCTCTCTCTCTCTCTCTCTCTCTCTCTCTCTCTCTCTCTCTCTCTCTCTCTCTCTCTCTCTCTCTCTCTCTCTCTCTCTCTAATTAAGGACGGCACTAAAGCGATACAACGCCACCCCTCGATATTTCCCTCTCCCTTCCTCCTTCCCCCTCCCCTCCCCTACCTCCCCCCCTCCGTCACCTATAATGCAATAGAACCATCAAACAGGGAATCACTTTGGTGGATTTTTACGTTTTATTATTTTTTTTTTTCGCCGGCCTCCACATTCCCCCACCCTCTCTCTCTCCCTCCTCTATCTCCCCCCCTCCCCCTCGTGTGTGAGATATTTGTTCTAATTACCGCTCAGTCAGAAGTCGCCGATAATGTGTTTGGAGAGCTAGGTTGTCTTTGTATCTGTATTTATATTTAGTGGTTATTCGTATTATTTTGTGTATTTGTTCATTATAGTGTTTAATCTTATCTGTATTCATCTGTTTAGTGTTTCCGGAGGTTGTTTTTTGTATTGATTTGTATTGATCTATTAGTTAGTTAGGTATATTGAATGATTTAGGCGTTTTGTGGTCGATGTAAAATTAGAGTGAATGTCCTAGACTGGTTAACTAACTGACTGACTGGCTGAATGGTTACATGAGGGTCAGGTTGGTTTGCTGGCTGACTGGTTGGCTGGGTGAGAGGCTGACTGACTGGCTAATTGACTTGACTGACTGACTTACTGTATAATCGGCTAACTGGCTGGTGGTTCGTTGACTGATTCGCGGTGTAAATGGTTGACTGACTACCTAATGGATTGATGGAAGGATGGATGGTTGACTGGGTGAACTACCGACTGACTGACTGACTGACTGACTAATTTGCTAGCTAAGTGGGTGACTGACTAACTTGCTGACTGGATGGCGTGCTAGCTTCCTCATTGGGTGGGTGACTAATTGACTGACAACGGCTGGCTAACTGACTAACTGACTGATAAATTAAGTGACTGACTGACTGAGTTCGTGAATGCTTATCTCTCTCTATTGTTTCCGCTTCTGTTGTTTGCGAGTGTTTCATCTCTTGTTCGGCGCGACAACGTAACGATGTGTGTGTGTGTGTGTGTGTGTGTGTGTGTGTGTGTGTGTGTGTGTGTGTGTGTGTGTGTGTTTTCAGGCTCACCGTTCCCAAGTCCAATCCTGCAGCATTTCACCAAAACATTCAATCAGTCGGTCAATTAAATAGTTAGTCGAGGCTCTAACTCAGCCACGCAGGACCCTATCCCCCCTCCTCCCCCCTCCCCTTCCCCCCCTCCTCCCCCCTTATTTCCACACCGCCCCCCCCCCTCCTTCTCCTCCTCACCTCCGTCCACTCTCCCATACGGACTCCATCTCTTTCCCAATTATTCTCCCTCTCTCCAATTCTCCTTTCCTGTTGTCTACCACCACCACCTCCACCACCACTACCACCACCACCACCACTACCTCCACCACCACCACTACTGTATACCACCACTTCATTCTTCCTCTTTCTTTTCTCTTTCTTCTCTCTTCATCATCTTCCACTCTCCTCCTCCACCATCATCACCACCACTACATCTTCCCTCACGTCCCCTCCTCCTCCTCCTCCTCCTCCTCCTCTCCACCTTTTAGCCACCACCATCACCACCTCTTCCACCACCTCCTGCCTGCTTCTTTATCCCTTTTACATCATTATTTTAACTTTCAAGTCTGCCTATCTTCATGTATGCCTGTCTGTTTGTCTTTATATTCATGTCAGTCTCTGTTTTTTTGTCTTTTTATATGTTTTTCTGCCTGTTTTTTTTTTTTTTTTTTTTGTGTGTGTTGTTTTCCTGTGTGTCTGTCTAGTTTGGGTGTTTGTTTGTCATTTGCTGTCTGTCTGTTTATCTGTCTATCCATACTACTATTACTACTACTACTACTACTACTACTACTACTACTACTACTACTACTACTATTACCACTGCTACCACCACTACAACTACTACTACCATTACTACTACTACTGCTACTACTACTACTACTACAATTACTTCTGCTACCACCACTACTACTACCATTACTGCTACTACTACTACTACTACTACTACTACTACTACTGACCTCGTACTATACTCCTCTCTTTACTCTGCATTCACCTCCCCCCCTCCCTCGCCCCCTCCTTTCCTCCACTCCGTTCCTGTCTCATTACCTCACCCCCCATCTCGACTCCCTCCCCCCCTTCTCCTCCCCTCCCCACATCTCTCTCTCCCTCCCTGCACCACACTTTCCGTAATAAGCCGACGTTCACCAAGGCTTAGGAGAAATAATGGAATGAAGACGGAGGAGGAGGAGGAGGAGGAGGAGGAGGAGGAGGAATAAAGAAGAAGAAGAAGAAGATTATGATGATGATGATAAAAGATTGCAGGAATAAAAAGAAGAAGAAGAAAAAGAAGAAGATTATGATGATGAGAATAAGAGAGTGCATTAATAAAAAGAAGAAGAAGAAGAAGAAGAAGATTATGATGATGAGAAGAAGATAAAAGATTGCAGGAAGAAAAAAGAAGAAGAAGAAGATTATAAGGCTGAGAAGAGGAGGATTATATGAGAAAGGATTACATGAAAGAAGAAGAAGATTAGGATGATGAAAAAAAGAGGACTACAAGAAGAAAAAAGATTATATGCAGGGAGAAAAAGAAGAAGCAAAATAATAAAATAGAAAAGTAAAACAGAAAAAAAGAGGCGTATGAAGAAGAGGAAAAAAATTGTGACACCTAAACCAAAAAAAAGAAAATCCTCAACGTTCTTATTTGCTTTTTTTTATTTTATTTATTTATTGATTGATTTTAGTCATCCACCCATTGACTTACTGTATCCTACTTACACTACAGAGGCACTTACAGGGATACTTACTCCTCCGTACACTTATTGATTCACTTACCTGTTGCATAATTAATCATCGTGTTTTCTTCGTGTTTTCTTTTTCCCTCATACGGTTTCTACGTTCTCTTAAAATGGTTTCTACGTTCCCTTACTCATGATGGTTTCTACGTTCTCTTATAATGGTTTCTACGTTATCTTATAATGGTTTCTACGTTCTCTTATAATGGTTTCTACGTTCTCTTATCATGGTTTCTACGTTCTCTTATAATGGTTTCTACGTTCTCTTACTCATAATGGTTTCAACGTTCTCTTACTCATAATGGTTTCAACGTTCTCTTATAATGGTTTCTACGTTCTTATAATGGTTTCTATGTTCCCTTACTCATGCGGTTTTTACGTTCTCTTATAATGGTTTCTATGTTCCCTTACTCATAATGGTTTTTACGTTCCCTTATAATGGTTTCTACGTTCTCTTGCAGCTGATCCTGACCGGTCTGTTGGTTCTCTGCTTCGTCAGGAGAAAGAACAGATTCTCCTACCTGGTAAGTGTTCTCTCTCTCTCTCTCTCTCTCTCTCTCTCTCTCTCTCTCTCTCTCTCTCTCTCTCTCTCTCTCTCTCTCTATCTATCTATCTATCTATCTATCTATCTATCTTTTTCTGTCCATCTATCTATATCTATCTACGTTTCTATCTATCTTTCTTTCTTTCTTTCTTTCTTCCTCGCCAATAAAAATAATAAAAGAAACACAACAGAAGGAAACGGAAGAATAGCAGCTCTCACCCCTCCCCTTGCCCCCCTTCTCCCCTTACCCCCCCCCTTCCCCCTCCACCCTTCTCCCCATACCCCACCCCCCTCTCCCCCTCCCCCCCACAGTGTCACTAACCAGGAAGCAATCTGTAGCCGCTGTTCTTGTTTGTGTGTTTCATATCGAGGAAAATTGGTCTGATAGATCGTCCGCGGGGCCTTAATACTTGCGACGGCGAGCTGACGGCGGGACGACAGAAGGAGATGGGGAGGGGAGGAGGGGAGTGTGAAGCGTGAGGAGGAAAGGGGTGGAAGGGAGGGGGAGGGTAGCAGAGTAGGGAGAGGGGAAAGGGGAGGAAAGACAGAAGTGGAAGAGATGGAGATGGGGAAGGGGGGAGAGAGAAGAGAGAGGAGGTAAGGGGTGGAAGGGATTGGGAGGGTAGGAGAGTAGGGAGAGGGGAGAGTGAAGGAAAGACAGAAGTGGAAGACAGATGGAGATGGGGTGGATTGGTGGGGAGAGTGAAGAGAGAGGAGGAAAGGGGTGGAGGAGATGGGGAGGGTAGGAGAGTAGGTAGAGGGGATAGAGTTGGAAAGACAGAAGTGGAAGAGATGGGGAAGGGAGGGGAGAGAGAAGAGAGGAGGAAAGGTGGAGGGGATGGGGAGGGTAGGAGAGTAGGTGGGGGATAGAGTTGGAAAGACAGAAGTGGAAGAGATGGGGAAGGGAGGGAGAGAAGAGGAGGAAAGGGGTGGAGGGGATGGGAAGGGTAGGAGAGTAGGGAGAGGGGAAAGGGGAGGAAAGACAGAAGTGGAAGAGATGGAGATGGGGAAGGGAGGGGAGAAGAGAGAGGAGGAAAGGGGTGGAGGGGATGGGGAGGGTAGGAGAGTAGGGAGAGGGGAAAGGGGAGGAAAGACAGAAGTGGAAGAGATGGAGATGGGGAAGAGAGGGGAGAGAGAAGAGAGAGGAGGTAAGGGGTGGAGGGGATGGGGAGGGTAGGAGAGTAGGGAGAGGGGAGAGTGGAGGAAAGACAGAAGGGGAAGAGATGGAGGAGATGGGGAAAGGAGGGGAGAGAGAAGAGAGGAGGGAAGGGGTGGAAGGGATTGGGAGGGTAGGAGAGTAGGGAGAGGGGAAAGGGGAGGAAAGACAGAAGTGGAAGAGATGGAGATGGAGAAGGGAGGGGAGAGAAAAGAGATAGGAGGAAAGACAAACGGAAGAGATGGAGAAGATGGAGAAGGAAGGGGAGAAATTAAAAGAAAGGGTACATAATGAGAAGAGGAATAGGAGAATGAATAAGGTAAAAGAAATTGGAAAGGGGTTGGGGAGAAAGAGAATGAGGGGCCGAGAAAGAGAAAGGGAAGTATGAAGAGTAGAGAAGGAGAAGGAAAAAAAGAAGGGAAAATAAAAGAAAGGGTACATAATGAGAGGAGGAATGAGAGAATGAAGAAGGTGAGAGAAAGAAATTGGAAAAGAGAATGAAGGGCCGAGAAAGAGAAAGGGAAGTACAAAGAGTAGAGAAAGAGAAGGAAAAAAAGAAGGGAAAATAAAAGAAAGGGTACATAATGAGAGGAGGAATGAGAGAATGAAGAAGGTGAGAGAAAGAAATTGGAAAAGAGAATGAAGGGCCGAGAAAGAGAAAGGAAAGTACGAAGAGTAGAGAAAGAGAAGGAAAAAAAGAAGGGAAATTAAAAGAAAGGGTACATAACGAGAAGAGAAATGAGAGAATGAAGAAAGTAGGGGAAAAAATTGGAAAAGAGATGGGAAGAAAGAGGATGGGAAGTAAGAGGTAGACAAAGAGAAGGAAAAAAAGAAGGGGAAGGAAAAGAAAGGGTACATAATGAGAAGAGGAATGAGAGAATGAATAAGGTTAGAGAAAGAAATTGGAAGTGGAGGCTGGCGTGCGAGTCTGCCTGTCTGTCTGTCTAGCTGGTCGGCGGGGTCCTGGGGCGAGGTCATGCAGGTAAACATATGTCAGGTGATCATCAGGGCTTAAGGTTAAATTGGGTTTAGTCACGGCGGGATAAACTAAGGCTGATTGGTGGCTGCCGTGTGTGTGTGTGTGTGTGTGTGTGTGTGTGCGTGTGTGTGTGTGTGTGTGTGTGTGTGTGTGTGTGTGTGTGTGTGTGTGTGTGTGTGTGCAGTGAAGGTTTAAAGCTGCGGTTATTGTTAGGTTAAAACGCTTTACTTTAGGGCAGGGAAGGCAGCAGTGTGTGTGTGTGTGTGTGTGTGTGTGTGTGTGTGTGTGTGTGTGTGTGTGTGTGTGTGTTATGTGGGCTGTTTATAGTCGTTTTTTTTTTTTTTTTTTTTTTTTATACGGTGACTTTTGCGTAACTCCCCTCCCCCTCCCCCCCCCCCACCCCCACCCCCTTCCTCCTCTCCCTTCTTATTCCCTTCCCCTTCCTTTCTCCCCCTCTCCCTTCCTCTTCTCTCCCTGTCTCTTTTCCTGTACCTTTTTTTTTCCCCTTCTCTTTCTCTCCCTTTCATCATTTATTTCCTTCTCTTACTCCAGTTCTCATTATGTTCTCTCAGTCTTAACTTTCCATTCTTTTTTTTAACTTTCTCTTTCTCCGCATATCTTCCCCGTTTTTCCTCCTTCTCTTCCCCTCCCATCAAGGTTAGTGAGTGTCAGTTCTCTCTTTCCCTATCCCATCCTTCCTTTCCCATACATTTCTCCCATTCTCTTTCTCTCCCTTTCATCATTTATTTCATCCTCTTACTCCCCTTCTCATTACGTGCCCTTATTCTTAATTTTCCCTTTTTTTTTAACTTTCATTCTCTTCCTGCTCATGTATTTCTTTCCCGTTTCTCCTCCTCCTCTCCAACTCATCTCCCTTTTCTCTCTCCCTCCGATCAAGGTCAGCGAGTGTCAGTGTTCTCTTTCCCTATCTCATCCTTCCTTTCCCATGCATTTCAGTCTAACCCGCCTCTTTCTTTCCCATTCCTCCCCTTCTCTTGCCCCCCCAACTCCTTTCCGTGTCCTTTTTCCCATATATTTCATTCTCCTACCCCCTCTTTCTTCCCCTTTCCTTCCCTTTTCCCCCCTCTCAGTCCCCGCTTCTTGTTGCTTTTCTCATATTTTTCGTTTTTCTTCCACATTCTCATTCTCCTTTTTCCTATATATTTCATTCTCCTACCCCCTCTTTCTTCCCCTTTCCTTCCCTTTTCCCCCCCTCTCAATCTCCGCTTCTTGTTGCTTTTCTCATATTTTTCGTTTTTTTCTGCCCCATTCTCATTCTCCTTTTTCCTCTATATTTCATTCTCTTAACCCCCCTTCACTTTCTTCCCTTTTTCCTCCTCTCCTCTCTAAGCCATCCCCATTTTCCCGTATATATTTCCTCCCCCTTTTCATCAGTCAAGGGTTTAGTAAGAAATGGAATTGGGTTAGTGGAGCCATTCTCATTCTCCCTTTTTCTATATATTTCATTCTCTTAACCCCCCGTCACTTTCTTCCCTTTTTCCTCCTCTCTAAGCCATCCCCCTTTTCCAGTGTATATTTCCTCCACCTTTTCATCAGTCAAGGGTTTAGTAAGAAATGGAATTGGGTTAGTGGAGTCATTCTCATTCTCCCTTTTTCTATATATTCTTCCCTTTTTCCTCCTCTCTAAGCCATCCCCCTTTTCCAGTGTATATTTCCTCCACCTTTTCATCAGTCAAGGGTTTAGTAAGAAGAGGAAGTGGGTTTGTGGAGAAGGTACAGGTGGGGGAGAAGAAATGACGGTAGGAGTGTACAATTCTATGGTGTAAGTCTTTCCCTTTCCACTCTCTCCTTTAACCCGTCCGCTGCGATTGGCACGGATTTCGCCTTCACTGGTAGCCTAGTAACATATGCTCCCAGGTCTTTCTGTGCCTCTGTGGTGGGTAGTGGAGTGTTTCCCATGTGGTACTGGTGTGCTGGATTTCCCCTCTCAAGATGCATGACCTCACATTTTTCTTCACTAAATTGGAGCAGCCACTTTTTGTTCCACTCCTGTAGCTTGGTGATGTCTTCTTGTAGGAAATCCGCATCCAATGGGTAACTCACTTTCCCTTTCCTCTCCTTCGTCAGATCAAGGTGAGCGGGTGTCTGTGTCTGGTGTGCGCCGTGCTCTGCGTCGTCGTCACCGTCACCACCACAGTCCTGCACATGAACCGCCTCCAGACCCTTCAGGAGTGCGAGTTCTTCCCGCACTCCCAGTCCTGTACCTGCACCCCTTACACCGGCGTCCACGACCCCACGCAGGACGGTAAGTGGCGCTCCTTCCGAAATTGACCTCGTTTCTGACCTCCCGTTCCTTTTTATTTTGATGGAGCAGCAACTGGCGGGATTTTGGTCGGTATTATAAGACATTTTGGCTTTTCATATCAGCTATTTCTTAAGGTCAAAGGAAAGGGAAGTAGTGGGATGGAAGAGTTGGGGTAGGGGAAGTACCTGGGAAGGGGAAGGGGAGGGAGGAGTGGGCAGGGGATGTAGCTGAGGGGGAAGGGGAATTAGGGGGATGTGTGTATGTATGTGTGTAGGGGGGTAGGGGGGGTTAATCAGGTTCTAATGAGTGTTTCTTTAGGTTCACGGTACAGAAGAAGGATAAAACTACCACCAGGGCCATAAAATTAATCCTGGAAAAGCCCCAAACTCCTACGAAAGCCTTGTCAAATATGTGAACTTGGGCGACGAAATGTTTAGCAATACGGCCCCTATACTGTTTATTGTTGTCGTTTGTTTGCTTGTTTGTTGCCCGTGAGCTGTTATTCTATGTTTTCTCTAATCTAAAAGTCGTGTATAGTGTTGCTCTTCCCTTGTTGTGTAGTAGATGAGTTTAGTTCGGTTCGGAGAGATGACCTTTGCAATAGTCTTCGTGTGTGTGTGTGGGGGGGGGGGGGATGGAAGTGGGGGGGGGGATCATGTGTTTCTTGTTTCTCGGCGGTTTTTGTTGTTTGTTTGCTTGTTTGTTGCCCTTGTGCTGCCTCCCTTGCTATAAAAAAAAAGATAAGTATGAAGAGGAGGTCGGCACAC
>NW_026111781.1:10000-145000 GCF_024679095.1 Eriocheir sinensis | reverse complement strand
GAGCGAGCGAGGAAGTAGCTGAAAGGTATGGATTTAACGAGAGAGAGAGAGAGAGAGAGAGAGAGAGAGAGAGAGAGAGAGAGAGAGAGAGAGAGAGAGAGAGAGAGAGAGGCGAAAACAATTGGTAGCAGTGAATAGAGAAATAAAGAGAGTGGGGGAAAAGAGGAAGAACAGAAGTGCGGTAATGAGAGAGAGAGAGAGAGAGAGAGAGAGAGAGAGAGAGAGAGAGAGAGAGAGAGAGAGAGAGAGAGAGAGAGAGAGAGAGAGAGATATGGGTGGGGAGACAGACAGACAGACAGACAGACAGATAGACAGGGAGGAAGAATCAGATAACAATAAAGTCAGACGAACAGACATATTGACAAAATAGAGCATGAGAGAGAGAGAGAGAGAGAGAGAGAGAGAGAGAGAGAGAGAGAGAGAGAGAGAGAGAGAGAGAGAGAGTTGAACAGAAAGAAATGTACAATCTTTATGCATGAGAGATTTGGTACAGGTGGGACTGAGTTCTACGCAGGGCAGGTGAAAGAAAGGAAGGTCATGTGCAGTGAACGTCCACCTCCGCCTCCTGCCTACAGATAGATATTGCAATGTGTTGTCAGTGAACTGTTATCCAGCTTCCAGTCTGCTCCTGTGTATAGATCTAACTATTTGTGCATCTCATTTTTTGTTTGCCTGTGTTTGTCTACCTGTCTGTCTGTCTCTGTGTGTCATCTGTTTATATTTTTTTGTTGTTGTTGTTGTTTTTTTGTGTTTTTTTGTCTCTGTATCCTGCTGACACTGATAAGAGGGTTTGCTTGTTTTTAGAGGTAGAAAGGCGAATTTTTTAAACCTATTTAATACATTTCCTTTTCATTTGTATCAAACTATGTCTCTAACTGTCCACTCTCTATATATATATATATATATATATATATATATATATATATATATATATACTGTACATGTCTTTAACATGGTAGAGTTTATTAATGAAAGATATAGCTACCAAAAATAATCATTTAACACACGATAACATTCTTCTTATCAGTGGTGATTGACGTATACGTGTCAGTGTGGAGCAAGACCTCTTTCCTCAGTGACGACCTGATTTGAACTGTCTGTTCCTTTTAACTGATATTTATGTTTGATCTCCGAAGAGACAACCAGGAACGAGGAGCGAGGAACAAGGATATTATGTCTACGTATTTAACCTTGCTCACGACACGGAAACGCACAAGTGCTAATGGCTACCAAGTCATAATGAGCTCAGAGAAATGTGGTTCCATGTTTTTGTTGACATCTGCACTCACTTTTTTCCTTCAGCCATGAGAAGAAAAAGATGTACTGGGAGCAGCTGGAGCACCGGCGGCGGCTGCTTTACCGACGCACCCCGGCCCCCAACGCGTGTTCCTGCTGCGACGACTACGGCTTCGTTCCGCCCTCTGAGCTGTACCCGTGGGCACCGTGGGACACTTTGGATGACAGGTGAGCCTCATCACCCTCATGGCTGCCTTAATTTGGAAAAGTCTTCAAGATGGGACTCCGCATTCCACTCCATCTCAGCTGCATACATTCTCTGTGTCAGGGCTTGTGTAGGGAAGTCTGCCAGCCAGCTTAGCAGCTTGCATGATGCCATTACACAACCATTCTCAGAGAAACTATTATGACAAAGTGGAGCTGCTTCTGATCATTTTGATGGATAGGGAAAGCAATAATTATTCATTTCACATATTACTATCACAGTAATTATCTGTACAATTTGATATTTATAATGAAACCTTCCAAATTAACTAATTTTTGGGAGGAAATCATTATTCTATTATGTAAGTCCTTCCCAAGTTGACTGGAAGGGCTGTCCACATAGGCCTTGCAGTGTATTTCCTAACCTTGTACACTCTCACACACTGTACAGCCCACACACACACACACACATACACGGGACCACACGAGCGTAAAGCCCAGGCCCTGTAAAACTACAACTAGTAGGTAAATATACACACACACACACACACACACACACACACTACCTTGCTGACAATGACGAGGCCTGCTCGTGATCAGACCGTGGTGAATAACACATGAGCCAAGCAAGAGCCACAAGCCTCTTCCTCACGTGTGTGTTTGTGAGTTGCAGGTACTGGGCTGGCGGCCACTTCTACACGCCTGGTGCTGAGGACTCCTCCAACACCTCTCGCTCGGTACTTCTAGGAACGACCACCACACCACAGGGCCAAGGGCCTCTGTGGCTCCCCTGGGGTGGTGCCTGGGGGGCTCACAGTGCCACTACCCCACAACAACACCAACAGCAACAGCAGCAACAGCAGCAGCAGACTAACAATCCAGGTGACCCCAACGCCGCTGCCAATGTCAGCAGCGTGGCGGACAACAATCCAAGGTGGGTGTAAGGTCATCGCTCCACGCTTGCCACCTCAGCCTTGAAAATAAAATCCAACACAATGATAGGCACACATTTTCAGTGAACAGTAACCTTAAGTGTGTAGTACAGTCAGATATTCAACAATTCTATATTCAATATTTTTTGCCAACTTTCTGTTCATGCATGTATAGGACAGGTGAAAACTTATTTGAAATAAGAGCAACCTAAGAATGTTAGGAGTCCCCAAGAGGCCAGTAGGTCTACATAGGGGAGCAGCTCCTGTATACTTAACATCTTAAAAACTCAGTATTCAATATTCTTTGCCAACTTTCTGTTTATCCATGTTTAGGACAGGTGAAAACTTATTTGAAATAAGAGGAACATAAGAATGTTTGGAGTTTCCAAGAAGCCAGTAGGTCTACACGGGATCAGCTCTTGTTTACTTAACACTGGCGGTAGCTGAATGGTCAGCGTGCTGGCGTGGTGAGCCCATGGACTAGGTTTGAGTCCCACCAAAACACGCTGATTTTTCAAGCCATTGCCGAGTGGTGGAAAATTACCCACATGCTGCCCAGATCACTTCGTTCAAGAAGAGCACCGGGGAGCACCATGGGCCAAGCAAGAGCCACACATCACGGCAGCCACTATAAATAAAATTCGCCTACGCCACCAACAGGCTGCGGCCACCCAAGAGGCACCTCAAGAACACCTTCAGTTGTTACAGGCAGCACATGAAAAAAAAACTAAAGTATTCTCCCTATCCATGATTTTATCTGCCTTTGCCTTTTGTAATTGCATTAACTGCATGTAGGAGTATCAAGTCTGTTCTATTCAAGCCCCACAGTTTGTAAACCCATTATGCCTTTGTGATATCTTAATTTATCCAGCTTAAAACATGTGTTATGGGTTTTACTTTGATCTTTTACTTCAAAAACCTTATTAACACAACTCCTGGTCTCCCTACAGCGAGGACACGAGAGCACAGGTGACAGGGGTCCTCCTCCGTCCCTTCCTCCCTCGAGGCTTGGAGAACCGCCTGGGCCTCCGCCGCCAGCATGCTCCAGGCCCACAGAGTCGCCGGCCGCTGTCAGATCCTGGCGTGGTGCTGCAGCTGCCCCGATATCCCCCTGCCTTCACTGAGGCCTACCTGCCCCCCATGGCCTATCAAGAGGCTTTCCCCCGCTACATGTGGGGCCCTCCACCGCCCTACTCCCAGCCCACCTCTTCAGAGAACCTGGCCATGCAGATGTCCCCCCACCACCACCCCAACTCCCCTACCTCGCCCCAGGGCATTCATGGCATCATGGCTCAAGCAATAAGAGCCTCCCCTGCCCACCGCCCCGCCACGCTGGCAGACCTAATGCACGGCCCCGCTAGTCCTACCAGCAACACACTCTCCTCGCCCAGTGATGACTCGGAGATCATGAGTTCTCCTTCTCAGAACCAGCGAGTGACACGCGGGCGGCACAAGGGTAGCCCCTGTGAGCAGGGAGGAACATTGGGTGGCTCCAGCTCTCTCCCGTCTCGCCATCGCTCCCGAAGACTACCCATAGGACACGTCAAATCGCTTGGAGACGTTAACGAGCATAAGCATGATGAACCTCTGGAAGTGTTGTTTTGTGATGGCAAAGACATTGCCCCGCTGGACAAGTTCCAGTCCCAGACTGACGTGCCTCGCGAGGCATACCGCAGCAAGCACATCAAGAGCATCAGTGACCCGAAGGTGGTGTACACGAGTGGCAAGAATGAGCAGGAGTCAGAGCTGTACTTTGCTGATGTCTCATCCTGCATCTCAGTGAGGCAAGATGGAGATGAAATGCTCTACTACTCGGAGCCCACCAGCTCAGCCAGCCAGAACACTCCCTCGCCCACCAACAAGGAGGCTATAGATACCCCCATCAATCACACGTACGAACAGGTACGTGAGAAGGATGACGACAGTTCCCACCATGCCTCTGATGACACCATGATTGTCCACACTTCATCCTCAGACCACAGTCTGGCCGCTGAGACAGAAAATACTTACAGTGTTGTGTCGCCTCTCACAGACATGTCGAGCACCTCCCCAATGATCACCGACACGGACGCATACTCGTGCTACACTCCCACCACCTCGGGACCCTCCCCCTCCTCACCAGGACAAAGGGACAACACGCCCTCCACACCCCAGGCACCGTACAACCACAATCTTTCTCTTCACTCCATGCGACAGCTCCACCCGCTTCATCCCTTACACCCGCTGCACCATATGCACCACATGCACCCTGGCGCCAGGGCACACCTTAATGACAACGAGTCCATGCCGCCGCAGCTCAATGAGTGTCCTGATGGAGGACTTGAGGCCGAGCACTGCTACGAAACGCTGCCGGGCTGCAATGACGACACTGCCCCTCCCCGAGGTTCCCCCGGTGCCACCAATGAGCCTCGGCCAGAGGGCAGCGCTACACACACAGCCGATGCCTCAGACTTGAATGGAAATGTGACGCTAACAGAGGCCATCGTGCACATGGGTCCACCAGGGATGGATGGCTCCGCTCCCGGCAGCCAAACCTCTCGAGCGTCCAGGGCCAACCTCTCCCTACCACTCCGTCGGGTGCTCTCGTCCTCCAATGCCAATGCTGAGGAGGTGCCTGAAGACTCCCCGACACCAGACTCTGAAATGGTGTCAGTGGAGCAGGGTCGTGGGTCCACAGGGCGGCGAGGGACAGCAGCAGGAGGAGGAGGAGGTGGAGGAGGAGGAGGAGGAGGGGAGCGCCTTTCCTACCACAGCTCCGAGCCCAACACCCCCGCCGAAAGGAGGATACACTCGGTGCAAGACCTTCTCTTTACACTCAAATCTGTTAATGTTTAAGTGGATGTGAGAGCTGAAAGATGTTGAAGTGAGTGTCAGCTGAAGACTGAATACAATCTATGCGAAGAGTACCTTGCAGTGCAGTAGTCAACCGTAACTTCTAACAATGCCGGTATTCCAAGTGATTCACTTTTTGTGATCCAAAACAAGTCAGTGTTAATAGTCTAAGGAGTCACTCATAAACTTTATACCACAAGCAAGAGTGCTGTATGTGTATGTGTGTGTGTTCATATGGGTGTAGGTGAAGATGTGTGTGTGTGTGTGTGTGTGTGTGTGTGTGTGTGTGTGTGTGTGTGTGTGCCACATGTAGAAATTACTCTATGCAAGCCTTTTCATTGTTTTTGAGGTCCCTGCAGCCAGTTCTGTGTAGCATAACAGTGTGTGGTGGCTAGTGTTAAGGGCCTGCCACACCCCAGGGAGCCACAGTATGGTGAGTGAGGCGCTGTAAGCTGCTGTTGTTTATAGTATTGAAGGGAAAGCTGTGCTGGCATATGGCTGTTATCCTCCTGCAGTGTAACTGCCAATGTCTGCCATGCACCACCATTGGCCATGGATGTGTCCTTCAAGGAGTGTTTCCTGTAATATTACCTATCAAGCCTTCACGCATCTGTCTTATTTTCAAAGGTATGTGGGCCAGCAGCAGCCTCATGTTGGAGGTCATTGCCCACAACACCACTCACTCCAGGAAGCACCTCGCTGCCCTGACCGATTGGCGGTACATGTTAGTGCAATATGTTTGGAACATGTCTAGGACATTTCCTAAGGGCATTAAATTAAGCATTGATTACCCCAGTATGACATATGTCTATGAAGAGAACTTTGTTGTCTCTTATTTTGTCAGGCATCTTACAAGAGCTCGTAAGAGTTGATGGTAATAGGACCTAGTACAGAATAGGGATTCTGTCCTCTCATAGGATGTTGAAATATATATAACACGTTCTTCTTAAAATCTGACGTGAATGGCTGGGGGAAGATTCCTGCTGTGAGGGGACACTAGTTTTTAAGGCTCACGACGCTCAGGTTGATGTTGTCCATATCTCACGTGAGTGTTGACTCACATGTGTTTAGTCACTGGTCAAGAATGAGAGCGAAAATACAATCACGCAGCTGTACCTTCAGGGCGGTGATTTCATCCGTTCAGCTCAACACGGCTCACAAAAGAGAAGCTGAAGAATTTACATTCTAACAAGTGCTTTAGTTTCAAGTTTTTACCCCAACGACACGAGCTCATAGCAGACACTGACCCCACAATGGCTTTGTAGCCTGCCTTGTCCAGAGTCTACAATCTTTAGATGCTGAATCATGTAAATATTCTTTTATTAAAAGCATTTATAATTTGTTCAATTATAATTTATTTTCATAAAAGTGGCCATGCACGCAATAGCAGACTCCAGAGCATTGAACCGCTGTTTACTAGATTTACTGGAAGAACAAGATGGGGATGTCTGTCAGGACTTTGCAATCACCAGTGGCCACGTTGCTTTCTTGCTGAAACAAAGCTGCCACACATTATCAGTAAAAATATTTACCAGAAATCCAGGAAAACAATTAAAAAATTATTGATTTTACGCTACATATAATACACTTTCGTAAATGTACCAAAATGTGAAGAAGTCAGCCTGTGTGGCTCAAAGTTACAATATGTGTGCCAAATCAATGTTCTTCAAACTTTTATAAGTGCAACATGTTGTCATTTCAAGCATCACCTTCATGATCCGTTTGCAAACCTCCAGATAGTACTCAGAACGGTGTGCCCCCTTCATCTAGTATTCAGTTATTAATTTGTGAAGCAGCAGCAATCCCAGTAGTCTCCTGCAACCCGCTACTGGGACGCCATTCTTTCCTTGAAGTACCATATCCTTTAACAGTGTAAAGATAACATTCAGTATTACCCACAAGCCTTGGTGTCCCAACCTCAATGTGCATCAGAATCAGACCACCCGTGTGCCCTCTCAAGTATTCTTTCGTGCAAGATTGTCATACAACAAAGTCCTTGTGTGTATGTGTGAGAGAGAGAGAGAGAGAGAGAGAGAGAGAGAGAGAGAGAGAGAGAGAGAGAGAGAGAGAGAGAGTCTTCATTTAGAACAAGTGAACGTCTGCAAGTGTCCAGTGAGTGTAGTGTCCGGAGAGCCCTGACCCCCTCCCCCCCCCCATCCCCGCGTTGACCTGGTGTACTGACGCTCCCCAAAAGTGCTCCACTGATCTAGTCTCGTTTTTTGCATGTCAGTTTCCAGTGTAAACCAAGGGAAAAGAGACAATACAGCAGCACTCTGTGATTGAAGTTCTTCTCTCATCAGTACTACCATAAAATTTCGGTGTATTCCCAGTGTTCATCGAGATGTAACATAAAGAAACGTATTGTAATATTTGTGGTATGTATTTTCTTAAGATATGTGTGTGTAGACTTCATTGTTATGCAACACTTTTGCATTCATATCTGGTTGTTACTTTTTCCATGACCCCTTAAGTGCCATTCCGTTGTTACTTGTGTATGTTGTGTTATTTTAGTAAAGTCATACAACATGTTTATTACCCTCTGGCTAACCAAGGCGGGATGTTAGTAAAACAGTCATTCTGGGGCCAAATGGTAGTGAATGCAGGTAACTTTCGTTTTAGGGGAGTTTAAATTATGCGTTTTATATATATAGAGAGAGAGAGAGAGAGAGAGAGAGAGAGAGAGAGAGAGAGAGAGAGAGAGAGAGAGAGAGAGAGAGAGAGAGAGAGAGAGAGAGAGAGAGAGAGAGAGAGAGAGAGAGAGAGAGAGAGAGAGAACGCGATGTAAAAATTTCAGTGCTTGTCTTTCTTTACATGGATTCCTTACTTTTACGTGAACTAAACTCCCACTTATCCATTTTATATCATGGGGAAATGTATTTAGATCGCGCGAAATTTACGGTGCGCGCTCTCTTTAGGAATGATTGATTGATTGATAGTTTATTGTTGCAAGTAAACAACAAAGGAGAAGGGAGGAGCATGCCATCCCAACCCCCAGGCAGTACAAAATGTGATTACACAACAAAGGATGCACGTGGAAGTAATGAAACCCTCGCCTAAAATGTGAGTTACTTGTATCTGCTTCTGAAGGAGACAAATGTTCTTTTTTTTTTAAACAGGTGCTCTCGACAAAATGCTCCTTTCCTGCCTCCAGGTGTCTGCTGCCAGCACAGGAGGAGGCATTAAACGCGCGCAGCCGAGCCCTTGAAACTGCTTGTTGACCGAATTAAGGCTCTGGGTGTTGTCTGTTTGTCTCAGCCTCTCGTAGCCGAAGAGTAAGCTATACTAAAAAAGAAAAAAAAAGGGTCCAAAAAATCGTGTTCTGTAGCCTTGATCAAACCTGTCATTACGGCCGAAGTGTTCAGATAATGGTATCAACTGTTCACGGACTCGACGACAGGTTAGCCATTCATTTCCAAACAACTGTCAATCACTAACAAGAGTTACTGGAACGAGGGAGACAACCAACTCGTCCAGCGGTGTCTAGGTGATTCGATCTGCCGCCCGACTGGCAGATGATTGATGAAGATATATACACCAAATATTTAGGTAGGTATTTATAGACAGACATATAGGTAAATAAATTGCATGAACTTTTAAACAAGCGGGGGATCTTAGCAACTCCTGTTATGCCGAAGCTCGAAGTGTCGGAATCCAAGCTGAGTCGCATATCGAGTCTCTGAGCGACGTTAGTAAAGGAGCTATCAGTAGCCATGTGTTCCTCGCTAGTGGAGGTGCTATGCTCATCCTCGGCTGTGCTTGTCGGCAGATTAACAAAACGTGAAACAGGCGGCCTACTAGAGGTAACTAGCAAGGTATGTATACACCCTAACACAACTATCTTCTATGATTTTGGTGAACACTTCTGGATGAGGTTAGAGTTCGACCAATTGACACACGTAACTTAGCATCAGTGGCCCTAATGATATAGAGGTGGTATACTTGAAGTGTCAGAATCAAGCTGAGTCATGCATGTCTTGTGTCGGAGCGACGTTTAAGGAGATATCAGTAATTAATTAACGATGTGTTCCTCGCTGGTGGTGGAGGTGCTGTGCTCGCCGGCAGATCAACAAAACGTGAAACAGACGGCCCACTGGAGGCAACTAGCAAGGTATGTATACACCCTAACACAACTATCTTCTCAGATTTTGGTGACCGCTTCTGGATGAGGTTAGAGTTTGACCAATCGACACACGTAAGCATCTGTGGCCCTAATGATATAGAGGTGGTATCCTTGAAGTGTCAGAATCAAGCTGAGTCACGCATGTCGAGTCTCGGAGCGACGTTAAGGAGATATCAGTAATTAATTAACGATGTTCCTCGTTGGTGGTGAAGGTGGAGGTGCTGTGCTTGCCGGCAGACCAACAAAACATGAAGCAGGCGGCCCACTGGAGTAAACTAGCAAGGTATGTATGCAGTGCGGCGACTATGCCTGACGAATGACATCGTCTTGACCATGAAATTCACAGGTGTGCGTTAACTCAAACTTTTCCAGCTTCAGCTTATCTTTACAAGGGAAGGTCTTGTCGTTGGTGATGGTAACTGTCAGATCCTTCATGATTACTGTCTTGTCATCTGAACCGTCTTCTAATTTCTTTGGATGATCCTTAATAAGACGTACCAAATTCTTAGGTAAGCCATTTTGGGCAGACTCCTCAAGATCATTTGGATGGCGACGGCAGACATCTTCTCTTTCCATCATAATGTTGGCTATTTGCTGGTAGAAACTGGTTGGTCCAGCAGATTTTCCTTCCTGAGTTCCTCTTCCTTGGGTGGTCTGGGAATTGCTTGACGTCACCTCGGCGGCAGCTTTTGTCGGTGAAGAATCCGGTTTCAGAAAGTTATTACTGGGAGGGTTAGATAGTATCTTTGTCTTCTTTGAGATCTTGAAGACACCCTCAGCAATAATATGCCATTGTTGGGATAGCTGTTTTTGTTGATCTCTTCTAGGGCTGCTTCAACGACTGGGTCTTCTGTTCCAATCCTTCTCTTCGTAGATGTTTTCACCGTTTTCACCACTTTCATGGCTTGATTATCAGAAGTTTTTTTGTCAAGTAAGTTTTTCAGGATAAATATTTGCAGGGCTGCCAGAAATATGCTGATCTAAGAGGTATACAACTGAAAAAGGTGTCTTTTTCGTGAAGCCAAACTTTACCTCATAATGACCAGTGACCCATACTGCAGAAAGAAATATTGATGTTCCTGCGTCCTTTTGAAAAACCTCAAACTTGATTCTGGATTTAAGGTTTTTACAATCTGAAGCTTCTTTGGGCACACCAATACGAAATGTGTACTCTTGGGTTTCTGAATCAATGTCCCGGTGAAGGTGGAAGTCGCTGGCTAATACTTTGTTGTCTATGGTGATGCAGCCAAAGTATGAAAGGGGTTTGTTGTTGACCACCCGGAAGAGGAATGCTTCATTGCCCAAAAATCTGATGCTTGGGACAGTTTCCACATGAATCTCCATGACACTGGAGCGCACATTGTTGTCATTTTTAATGTTGGTCATGGCGTTCTCACTGTAGGAATCAGCGATCATGTTGTTATTTGGAACAGGTGAGAGTGCCTTTTTAAGCTCTTCCATCTTTTCCAGCTGATCCCTTAGGGTTCGTTCACACTACAAGCAAAGCAGGGCAGAGCAGAGCAGAGCGGAGCGGCGCGGCGCGGCGCGGTTAGGTGTTCACATATAAGCAGAGCAGGGCGACCTGCACAAAAATCATTCGCAGGCAACAGCCCGATAAACTCCTCGGTGTTTATTTGGAAGGATGATGAAAATGTAACTATTTACAAAGGAACATGGAATTTCGTTGTTAAAGCCAACTCCCATGGCTGTGTGGGTCACTGATGATTGGGTATAGGATCAGAATATCACCAAATTAGCTTTTCTAAACATACGGCTATTATATATCGTTAAATTGTACCTCAACTATGTACAATCTGGTCAGTTTTTGTAATTTTGGCTTCAGGAATAAAAATTCACCTATGTAGATAGCTTCTTGGCCATGTTGATTTAAGGGTGGAGCCGTGGAGGACCGCTAGCTGCGAGCAGCAAAAAATACCAAATTTCCCGAGCGTGCCGCTCCGCTCCGCGCTGCGCCGCTCTCCTTGCGGTGTGAACAGCTGAGCGTCTGTACATTCAAAACTATGTAAAAATTAATGCCGCTACTGACCGCTCTGCTCTGCTCTGCTTGTGTGAACGAAAGCTTGGGTGGGAACCCCGCCTTAGCCAGTGGGGTACCTCTTTGGCCGACTCGGTAAGGAGTGGCTCTCCCGTCACGCTGGTCGCGGGTTCAATCCCAGGCAGCCGGCGAATACCCTGATCTTGATTAATTTCTCGTGTGTTTCGAAACACGCAGAGGGCGTGTTGGGAAATAGAGGAAATAGAAAATGAAGCTCCCGGGGCATGACAGTGGTGGCAGCGGTGGGATCCACCGCAGGGTTCACATAGCGCCCGTCGCAGTCGGGACATGCTCATGTGGTGCTGTGGATGCCTACGTGCTGGAGTACCAAAGGAGCCTAGGGTTCGTTCACACTACAAGCAGAGCAGAGCGGAGCGGAGCGGCATTCATTTTTACATGGTTTTGAATGAACAGACGCTCAGGTGTTCACACCGCAAGCAGAGCGGCGCAGCGCGGAGCGGAGCGGCACGCTCGGGAAATTTGGTCGTATTTTCTGCTGCTCGCAGCTAGCGGTCCTCCACGGCTCCACCCTTCAATCAACATGGCCAAGAAGCTATCTATAAAGGTGAGTTTTTATTGCTGACGCAAAAATTACAAAAAAACTGACCAGATTGTGCATAGTTGAGATACACTTTAACGATATATAATAGCCGTAGGCTTAGAAAAGCTAATTTGGTGATATTCTGATCCTATACCCAATCATCAGTGACCCACACAGCTATGGGACTTGGCTTTAACAACGAAATTCCATGTTCCTTTGTAAATCGTTAAATTTTTTCATCATCCTTCCAGATAAACACCGAAGAGTTTATCGGGCTGTTGCCTGCGAATGATTCTTGTGCAGGTCGCCCTGCTCTGCTTATATGTGAACACCTAACCGCTCCGCTCCGCTCAGCTCTGCTCTGCTCTGCTCTGCTCCGCTCTGCTCCGCTCTGCCCTGCTCTACTTGGAGTGTGAACGAACCCTTAGGCTCCTCTGGTACTTAAGCATGTAGGCATCCACAGCACCACATGAGCATGTCCCGACTGGGACCGGCGCTGCGTGAACCCTGCGGTGGATCCCACCGCTGCCACCACTGTCAAGCCCCGGGAGCTTCATTTTCTATTTCCTCTATTCCCCAACACGCCCTCTGCATGTTTCGAAACACACGAGAAATTAATCAAGATCAGGGTATTCGCCGGCTGCCTGGGATTGAACCCGCGACCAGCGTGACGGGAGAGCCACTCCCTACCGAGTCGGCCAAAGAGGTACCCCACTGGCTAAGGCGGGGTTCCCACTATTCCGTCTTGACGGCATCCGTCGACATTAATGAAGTCAAAATTACGTCAGCGAAACAGCGGTCGCCCGTCAGGGATGAGATAGCTACTCCTCCGTCGCGTGCCTTATGTTGACAAACATGGCCGGCCTGAACCACAACGACTTCTTGATTGTTGTCGCTCTGCTTGCTGCTGGAGAAGAAGAGAGGCCAGCTAGGAGGAGGCGAAGGTTCTGGACACGCCAGCTGTGTGCGGGGAGGCCACTTCGCGGGGAACATAGGGCTATGGAGGCAGAGAAGTTGTTCGATGGAGAAGCGTTCCACGCTGCTTACCGGATGACTCCAGCCACCTTTGATAAACTCTTGGAGCTAGTCGGCCCTTACGTCGAGAAGCAGGTCACAACGTTCAGGGATCCTGTCGGTGTACCTGAGCGCTTGGGAATAACACTAAGGTATGTTGATCGTGAATCCTATACATAATAATGGTAGGAACCAGCACTCATGCCCGTGTCCCGTGTAGTTTTCTTCACCAGCCAAAAAATGGCCCTAAACTTACTTGATATTCACAGAAATTACCCCACCTCCGTATGCTCGCTTCACTAGCCACCCTCCTCCAAAACTCGTGGACGTATTTTGCCCTCTACTATCCATAAACCTTCCAAGTTGCAGGCCTGTTCACAAAATGTGACAGTAAGGCTGCACTGACATGAGTGTTGGTTGCCTGCCCACTTCAATAGTAATAGTGGAAACAGTTAATCAATTGAATTTTTATTCAATTCCTTTGCAATTTAGGATGAATAGGGTGAGAGAAACTTTTGAATGCTGCTTTATGAATGGTAAGGGCAGTGTCTCCGTTTTAGTTTTTCAATGACAAAAACACTATGTTTTGGAGGTTTTTACGCCTCTGAACCGAAAATGTCCCTGGATTTTGTATCAGAAATCTAGTCACCTTACACTTCGTGGTTCAATTCATTTCCTAACATAATAAATTTATACAAACTAACATTTTGTTTGCCAAAATCACTGTTGGCCTGAATTGGAATGATACTGTCATTTTTAATCAATATATAAATTATAAAGGGTTCCCTAGACTAATGGAATATTCTTTTCCGACAGATATTTGGCTACAGGCATGAGCCAGAGGAATGTTGCCCGCTATTTCTGCGTGGGGAGGTCAACCGTGTGCAAGATCATACGAGAAGTGTGCCAGGCCATATGGGAGGTAGTTGGTCCCCTCTCCATGCCTAAGCCTGCAACTCCTGAGGACTGGACGAGGATCGCTGAGGAATTCAACGATAGATGAAACTTTCCTCATTGTCTGGGTATGTTTTGAGAAATTCCTTGGTTAAAAAATTTTTTACATTAAACCAGTATCTGTTGTTCTGTAATGTCATTTTTTCAATGCATGTCTTTACACTTGATACTGAATAAGTTGACACTGTTTTATTATGTAGCTACCATAAGACCTTAAAATTCTGCAATTTAAAGTAAGTCAGAAATGGGAGTCAAAGTAAAGGCAGCAGGTCACTCCGGCCCCTACCAGTATGAATTAGCAAGTTATATGTGCATAGCTAATCTGTATCTGCTGTGGGCGACTGTCGCTGTTCTACACCCAAGCCTACCAACAGTTGTATTCTGCTGGGCTTTGTTTTATCTCCCATTCTATATATGGTGTTCATCAACGATCTTTCTATAACTGAATGCCCTATCCCCACACAGCTATTTTGGATTGAGTGGAGTCAAAGGCTCTTATAATTTAATTAACTCCTTTCTTTGTTTCTTATTTGTTTATTGCACTTGTTTCCTTTTCTAAAAAGAAAAACTTTTCTCCAAAATAGGTGCAGTAGATGGCTAGCACGTCCAGATTAAAAAAAACGGACCTGTCCGGCTCTTCATACTTCAATCACAAGAGGACCTTCAGCACGATCCTGATGGCTGTAGCAGATGCCTCGTATCGGTTCATTTTCCTGGATATTAGATCCTATGGGAGGGAACATGATGCGAGTGTGTTCGCCCAGTCAGCGTTCGAGATTGCGCTGGAGGATGGCTGCCTGTCCCTTCCAAAGGCTCAAAACGGAGATTTGCCATATGTGTTTGTGGGGGATGAGGCATTTCCTCTAAAACCCCACCTCATGCGGCCTTACCCTGGGAGTAGCCCGCCAGAAAACAAACCGATTGAGCCGTGCACGGAGGGTTGTTGAGAGTGCCTTCGGCATAATGGTGACGATCGAACTGGCGCATCCTCCGGCAACCCATCATTGGCAAATCAGAAACAATTGACACACTGGTGAAAGCAATTGGTGTGCTACACAATTTCATGAGGGACAGGGAGGGGGTACCGACAGCGCTTGACATGGGAGGGGAAAATATGTGCCTGTCAGATGTGACCGGGAGATTGGGTGCCAATATGTTTGCATTCGAGGCAGAAAACATCAGGGGCTCCTTCACAAATTACTTCAACTCCCACCCCGGCAGTCTCCCATTTCAAAATGAAATAGTTAACAGGGGGCGACTTCAGTAGGCTGGCAGCTTGTTGCTCTATCTAGATTTTCAAAGCCCTGCTCCTTCACGGATGAGCCACCAATATGCCCTCTTGAGCTAAGTCACTGTTGGCGGCATAGGTGTGGGCCTGCAGCACCTCCTCATACTCTGCTAACAATACTATATCATATGCAAACATACTGTATCATATACAAACAGGCCTGCCACCAGTGACACTATACTGTACCTCTCACTTTCAGCGTTGAACCTAACTACCCCACTCAGATGGTTTTCATTTCTCGCATACAACTGTCCATGTGCACGTTAGAAAGCCATGGTGACATCACGCACCCCTGTACACCCACAAGAACACTATAAACTGTCACGCAAGTAATTGTTGACTCGCATGTAACTGTATTCTGTATATATATGTATTCTGTATAATTTAATAATCTTTTCAAGATTGAAATATTTGTGCTCCCTCCTTTATTTTAAAGTTTTTAGGAAGTTCAGTGGTAGTTTTGAAATATTAATTGTGAGTGAATGAATGAACGTTACAGTAGTAGTGGACGACAAAACTGTAAGTAATCCACGGACTTACAAAGGAACAACTGTGTTGGATTATCATTGTGCAGGTGATAATGGTGCTGCTGGCAGATAGTATGTGTCATGTGTAGAGGAGTGACTTAAATAGGGAATTAAGTACAGTTATCTAAAAAATAAAGCAATTTAAAACAGAATATAATAATAAAACGATATACATCCATTTACATTTGTTTTTGTTTTGTACACCTTTTCATTGACAAAGGCAATGAATTCAGTGACAGCTGTGCCATTTCAGTGGTGTCTTTGATGCTGAGCAGAGCATTTGTTACGTGTTGCCCAGCGGCTTGTGCTGGCCCGGGCACCTCATGTTGTTTGGCAGAGTGCCTTCACAAGGTCTGCTTGCCAAGGGTGGGGCTCTAAATACATTTTATTGCGTGCTGGCAGCGCTTTTTGGGTTACCTACTTTCAGGCACTGGACACCGAAGATGGCAGGGCAGTCGGTCCTGTCCCATTATCGTCTTCTGATTAATCTGGCAAAGAAAGCAAACTCGCAAAAATGAACCGGAAAAATATTGCAAAGGTGCACACTAATCCTACTGTAATCCATGCAGCCTTAAGCGTACGTTACTGGGTTAATATCTGTTAGCCCCCAGTGGGGAGGTTTATGTGTGTTCACCTGTCTTTTGCTCCTAGAAGGGGTAGGGAGTGAAGTCCCCCGTAGACGGAGCCTATTGTGTTTTAGTAGTGGTTGGCCGCGGGTTTTGACTGCCGCGGGACGCTGTCGGCTGCCCGCGGCCGCGCGGGTTCACGCACGTACATTTCATAACTATTTTTACACTTATTGCGATCTCTCTACTCCTTTCTATGGTTTAGAGGTTAGTAGAAAACATACGTGATAACAGAAGAGCGGAAGAAATAGGAAACGAGATATTGGCACGTTAATTAATGAAACCGCTGTTTACCAAACACGATCTATAAGCTTTATATTTCCCTGTATATTTTTTATCACAAAACTCTCGACGGAACAGACCACCATTGGAATAGTCAGCAGACAGTGGGGGTGCTCATAATGTTTTTTGTTCAGTGTTCACCTGCAGAGGTGACCGTGACCCGCCGCGCGCCCCGCCGCCACAGCCTCGCCGTCCATCTTTGTGGTGGTTGTTGTGTGGCGCGTCACATCCACGCCGCCTCGCACACTGGCCTGTCACTGCTACACCTGCTTCCACACCTGCCACCGCGGCGCCCACACACCTGCCCAGCACCGAGCAATGGAGCGCCGAGGCACGGGCCCCGCGAGGACACCCAGCAGAGGAAAATAGTGCCAGCCTCCGGAGTGAGTCGGTGTGTGTGGGGAGGGCAGGGGGGAGGGGTCTCAGAGGGCATGGCAGACAGGGTTACTGAGGGTAGGGAGGGGGAGCAGGGGTGAAAGTGGTCTCAGAGGGCATGGCAGGGTTACTGAGGGTAGGGGGCAGGCATCTCAAGAGGGCACGGTAGGGGGGAGAGGTCAGTGGGGCAGGGTTACTTAGGACTGGAGCGGGGAAGGGTCACCGTTGGCAGGGCAGGTGGGGAGGGGTCTCGAGGACATGGCAGGGTTACTGAAGGCAGGGTGGGGGAGAGGGAGGGGGAGGGGCTGCCTCTGCCTCCAAATGGCCTGTGTCCAGTATCACATTTGATCATAACGTCCTAGATTTGTGGGTAATTTTCAACGGTTTATTTTGTTTAGAAGTTGCTGTTGTAAGTGTTTGGTTTAGCTTCACCACCTCAAAATACCTTGTGCCTCTTCATTATATGGTTAGAGGCCAAAAATGCATGTCCTTTAACCATAATACAAAGGTGCATGTTTAGAAATGAATCTAAACTAATATAACAACCATGCCACCATTGCTGACGCGAATGAGATAATCAGGCTGGCGGCTGCGGTCCAGCCTATTGCAGTTAGGTTTCGATCTTGTTCATTTTTCTTTTCCTGTTTTATATATATATATATATATATATATATATATATATATATATATATATATATATATATATATATATATATATATATATATATATACCGTATGCTGGGCTTAAATAAAACATTATTATTATCATTATTATATATGATATTTTGAGATATTTGAGGCTGTGGCTCAACTGAAACGCAGAATTTTACTCTTTACAACACTCCCACACGACCTCTGCGTGTAACGAAACACAAAAAATTATTCAGATGAGGAAACATTTTGCCGGCGCAGTGGATCAAACCCGCGACCAAAGAGACTGGAAAGCCACTTGTTAACCAGTCAGCCAAAGAGGTACCAGTACCCCCCTCACAGAGTGAGTTATGGGAGGCTCGCCCATCAGGCAAGTCGCTGCACTACACAACCATATTTAATTGCCAACATACAAACCGTCACCTCAATCAAAGGAACTGCAGCTGTCATTCTTCTGAATATATACCCAAACCTTACTATGATTAAAGGATACGTGATTTAGTTTGATTTGGTCGGTACATTTGAGGCAAATACATCCGTATTCTCTCTACCCCTTGTGGCCTAATATGATAGGCCTCCAGTTGCATTTATAGGAGGAGGGGGCACTCAGCCATACCCCCCCCCCCCTTTTCTCACCAGTTCCTCTGTTTTAATTACTATTTTTGTTTCAGACTTGGTGATAATGGCTGCAGAGCAGTAAGAAGCATGTCAGTCTTTGTGGCTGGGGTGGAGTCGGACACTGCCCCTCAGACACGCTGCAGGAAGAAGTATGAGACAAAGTATAGGTGAGCAAAGTATAGATATGTGAAGAGTGACTGTCTTAGATGCATCATGTTTTCTTTAAATTTCTTCAGTGTTGTGATCACAGTTAAAGCAGGACTGTAGGTTAGCTGTACAGTACAACTTGACTGGGCAGCCTACCCATGCTGTTAATTGTGCATACTTAGCTGGCAGTGCTGCATGCAAGAATATCAAAAGTTCTATTAAAAAATATTTAGGATTTCTCAAATCCACATATAATACAGGCAAATTATAAATAACTTCACACCTAAAAAGGTGTCCAAGACTGACTCACAATGACACATCACACACCAACACACATCCAAAGTACTGGTACCTATTTTTTTTCTTTCACAGTAGTACATGGTCATTCTCTTTGCGGGTCAGTTATATTTCCTGGCTTGCATGCTGGTTTTGTTATTTAGGTTGTTATATATTAGTAATGATCTTTACAGTGCCAAATATGAGGATGAATACCAGTGGGTTAGTCCGTCCGCCAAGGGGGAGACGTACGCCCTGTGTCGCTGGTGCATGGTGGACATTTGTATTAAGTCTGTTGGCGCCAAGGGCCTGCGGGACCATGAGATAACAGGACGCCACAAACAGAAAGCCAGCGACCAGCCTTCACTACCCCACCTTCCAACACCAACACCTCCACCACAGCCTCCACCACCACCACAGGCACCCCCATCCTCAGCAACACCACATCTTACAAAGTATGTAGCTATTTTAGTGCATGTAAAGAAGAAATTTGAGTAGTTATACTTTTTATCATCTGTTTCAGAAGTTACCTTAATGGAGGACTCATTTTATTGTATGATGTGATGAATTATAATTTGGGAGGGTGGCTATTGGCACATATCAAGGGCATTAGTGGGTTGCTAGGGAGACAGGAATGACTGGGCCTGGGTCAAGGGGACAAATGTGACTATATTACTTTGTGATGGAGGAAGAGAGAATGGAGGAAGTGACTGAGTTTGAATATTTAGTGACAGTTTTATGTAAGCATGGAGGTATGGAAAGTGAGGTGAGGGAAAGAGCAGTGAAGGGCAGACAGGTGGTAGGTGGAGAGTTATGAGAGGAAGAAGTGTGAGCATGGAGATGAAAAGGGGAATAAACAGTAATATCATGCCAACTCTGTCATATGCACATATGCATCAGAAACAATGACACAGAGTACAACACAGCAATCAGGAATACATGCAGTGGAAATGAGTTATATAAGAGGTGCATGTAGTGTTTCAGGATGGGATGGAGAAAGTAATGAAAGCGTGAATGAAAGGTTTGGTATAGGTGTGACAGTGAAAGGAGTGGATTGTGGAGTGGTCGAATGGGTGAAGCATGTTACGCTGAGATGGTTTGGACACGTGATGAGAACGAAGAAAAATTAATTTGTGAAGAGGGTGTAAGGGACTACCTGTGAAGTGGATCAGTAGGGTGAGCAAGTATTAGAGCAAGAGAGTTGAAAGTAGCAGGATTCAGTGTGCTGAGAAGGAGTGCCAGAACAGGGAGAGATGGTGACACTTCTGCCGCAGCCACCTCCTGGAGGGAAGGTCCCGTGAGGGAGCAGAGCATCAGAAGAATAGATGATCTAGATCATGATTGGTCTGATTGGTGTTTGTTCCTTGCAGTGCCGTGTATCCCGTGTTGGAGGTGGAGGGTGTGGTGGAGCAACACAGCGAAGTGCTCCCAGGCTCACCTCGCCCCCTGACACCTCAGACTCCTAACACTCCTCTCAGCCCTCAAGGCCAAGGGGAGGAGTTGACAGACCCACAGCCTGAGCTGCTGGGTTTTGGTGCCCAGCTGCCAACCTCCACATCACATGACTTGATTGCTTCTGGGGTACCTGACTCATCACAGCCAAAGGTAATCTAAATAATCATGTTTATTTCTGTATAATAAATGAATATTGGCAATAAAGAATATTTCCTCTCGAAGTCATTTGTTTATTTAGATATTCTTTTCAGGTGGTGGAGTCTTTGGTCATAGAGTACGATAACCCAGGTGTGTGTGAGGTGCCTGCACCTTTGCCAGCCAAGAACTCATCTGCCACAATAAAGAGGGAAGTGGAAGAAAAGTATACGGTGAGCACAGATGACTTGACATGTAATCTCTGCGGCCAAGAGTATGAACAGTGGACACAGCTGAAAAAACATTTGCTGGACCACATTTTGATTGCTCAGAATTCTGCTGAAGGGAAGTCAAAGGTTAGTAAAGTTCAAGTTCCTAGTTTCATTTATTCCAATACAAATTGTGCCCAAACTTTTCATATATGTACTCAAAATAGGAGGCAGGCCAAGGACAAAAGATAATTATAAAAAGAAATGCCTTTATTTTGCTGGCCCAGTATAGATTCTGAAAAGCAAATATATTTAACCATGGTCAAAGAGGTTTCTTGATACACTCATCTTGAAGATTCAAGTTGTAGAAAGGAGGAAATATAAATGAAGGAAAGTAGTTCCAGAGTTTTCATAGAGTTTAGGTTAACTCTTGCAATAGGAAGTCGGACTTCACAGGGCTGAGCTTAAGTACTATAAAGTTGTGTGTACTTGGGCCACGGGAGGGGTGGAGGCGTGCACTTTCCAAATTTAGAGGAGCAGTGAGCATGAAAATAGGGATAAGATAGAAAGAGCAGTAGTATTGCAGTACTGGAAGATAATCATTTACTGTACCACATTGTATTCCTTCCATATTACGAGTGGTTTTTCTCCACTATCCTAGGCATGTGGTCGTGGCAGAGGCAGATCAGCCGGCAGCAGGGTGCTGGGGCGGCCGACACGCAGTGCTCAGCAGGCTGCAGTAGACCACCAGAGGCAGGTTAGTGAGGCTTCTTCTTTTATTTGAGAAAAGTCTTCAAAGGGTTGAACATTATTGACTCCAGTTGTCCATTACATCCACCAATATTTATGCATTCTCCCTGGCCAGGATATCATTACAAGTAAAAGAAACATGTCGGTAAAAGCACCAAAGAGACGAGGCAGACCACGAGGCAGCAAAGCAAGAGGCTGTGTGCCCGTGGCAGCAGCTGCCCTCCGCGCAGCACCCTCACCAACCAAGAGGAGTGTGCGGCAACGACTGGAGCCTGAAGCTGATAGTCTTCAAGAGGCTTCTGTAGATGACCCTGCCACTGTTGAAGAGGAAGCATGTGATGACCCTGACCCAAGCTCTCATATCATGAAGGAAATGCAGCAAGAGATGGATGAGAGTGGAGCAAGGTGAGCTGCATTCATGAGTGAAAGTTCATCACATGTATAGGATTATCAAATGCAAAAAGAGTCAGTACCCTCAAGGCTACGATATATTTGATTAAAGGAATAACTATTCTTCTTCTATGGGGTTACTATTACAAACAATAATAAAATACCACCACCAACAAAGTTAGTTCAACTACTACAACAACTACTCATTTTCCAGGGAGCTGAAATGTATTCCTCAGTCAATCATACACCCTTGGGGGGGGATATTGCCAATCCTGCATAAGGTTGATTGTCTATTTCATGAGTATAATTGATTTCCACACCTTATAAACTTTTCTTCACCAGCGATGAAGAAAACAGTGAGGCTGGAGACACTGATGGCCAGGCGGAGGAGTCTGGAAAAAGAAAGCCTGGGCCACTACAGTGTCGTGTATGTCGCGTTGTCTTCTACAACAGGTAGTTTTCATGTCTTATTCATAATTGTAAACAAATAGATTAGACAAGTCTTGCTTTTGGTAGTGTAATGCTAATCACGTAAATCTTGTTTTGTCTACTTGAAGTTTCATTATTCATATTATTCAGTCGCATAAAAGGGAAAGATATATAAATAGTCAATAATTAGTTTAGGGTGCCTGGCTTGGTCCATATGGTGCGAAATCTGCTTAGAATGAAAGAAATGTTTGATGAAAATAATTCAAAATAATGAAAAGTCATATTAAAGGTATTTTTTTCTAATTGGATAAGCAGCAAGATGCCCAGAAGTGCTGAAATATGTGCTTGTTTCCATGCGCTTATCTGTGCATAATTTTTGTTGGCCTGTTTGAAGTTCCACTCCAGTTAGTACTCACATTAGAATAAAACTTTGTAATTCTGTCTGGCAACTTGAGTTAGGGTAAAAAGAGCTAAAAATAAAGTTCAATGATCAATTTTTAATGTAACTTTTAATATACCTGCTACTTTTCCTGAGTTGTCTTCTTTCTCATGAGTACTAGTTGGCATGGTGTGTACAGCTTGGTACCCTAAATGTTCCTTGTTGTTGCAGGACTGAGCTGAGAGAACACCAGCGCTCTGAACACAACAATGGGCGGCCATATCAGTGTGACCACTGCCAGAAGTTCTTCACTACTAAAAACCACATGGAGGTCCACATCCGCCACAAACACACCTTTGGTCCCAACCCTTGTCAGTGTGCCATGTGTGGCAAGGTACTCTCCTCCAGGACAAACCTGAGAATACATATGAGAATACACAAAGGTTTGTTAAAATAATGTTATGTGAGAAGTAGTAAAGCTTCTTTCATGCACTAAGTTTTGAGAAATTTGATTTTCAATAGGCTTTAAATTAGTCTTTTAGAATAATTTACAGATGTTAATTTCATTTTCATATCCTAATCCTTTAATTCAACCCTTCACAGGAGAGCGGCCTTTTGAATGTCCAGTATGCAAAAAGGCCTTCAGTCGCAAGGCCAATATGGAAATGCATCTTGTTTACCACACAGGGGAAAGACGGTTCACATGTGAAGTCTGTGGCCAGTCTTTCTTTGCTATCAATGCCCTCAAGAGGCACACCAAGTTACACACAGGTAAGGAGAAGCTCTTATCCTCTACAGCAAAGGCTACACAAATTGTAATGGTTCAGTGGTAAGTTTGGTTAACAAATGTAGTATATATTTCAAATAATTCATCAATGTCATAGTAGTTGAGTACCTACATCATCACAATGGTTAAGAGGAATTTAGGGGAGGATCGAGAGGTTTAGAAGAGGATTAATACTCTTCCATTTCCTCTTGACCCTTTCCATACTGTGACGCCGACGTCTGCATCACGGATAGAAAGGGTTAAGTAGGTATATGTAGGCCAGGGATGGATGTCCTCTTCAACTCCTTGGATCAAGTAATGAATAACTTAAAATAAGGTTGATATATGGGATTAGAGTCAGTAGTGAGGTGCAGGATGAGCCTAGGAAGTTCAGAGATTACAGAAGGGAGCTTCACTTTATTATGTAAATATTAGGAGTGTTAGCAAGATTGGGATTTTTGTACAAAATAAGAATTCAAATGTTTGGTATTAAAACTGTCACAGAGACCTTGATAGATGCTAAAGGTGAAATTCTTGACTCAAGACACTATGTGCCATCAGTTCAATTAGAATGCAGTCAGATTTTGATATTCAGCTTCTGAGGAGAAACTAATAATTTTTGGCATATAATGGAAATGATAAAAAATATTCTAGATACTTTGACAATGTGCCAGAAAATGAATAAAGACCTTTTCATTGATTTAAAAAAAATTCCAACAGGTGAAAGGGATTATGCATGTGAGGTTTGTGGTGCAACCTATGTGACGGGGACTGACCTGCGTCGGCACCGCCTCAAGCACAGCGAAGTGAAGCCTTACCCGTGCCACCTCTGTGAGAAGCAGTTCACACGGTCCCATGACCTCAAGGTATCCCCCGTGGCCTCTTGTGCAGACTTCTTGCTGGAACAGCACTTAGTGTTCTCTTTTTTATTTTCTGTTGCACTTGAGCTACTTCCATTACTGAAAAAAAGATTCACAAATCTTAGTTATTTTAAAAGTTTGTTATTGTAAAACTCATCTTAAAGTGCGTCTGTAAGGTGCCACGTGAGGAATAATCTGGGAGTATAGCGTTGTCACTCTAAAAATTAATGTGAAATGGATTAATCTGTTCCAGAGAACCCCAGATAATTGCTTATTTAAACCTTTAGAACAGTACTTCATGCACAAATTCACATGGTTGTATAGCAGACTATAGGCCCATATACTGGTAAAGTAGCGACTGTATCATGAGCAGTCCTTGCATCGTGAGCTTCACAGGTGAATAAGGAGGAAACGTGTGTGGGCTGGGGTCAATGTTACCAAATTATTATGCTTATCACATTGTATTTTCTGGTTTCTGACCCATAACTACACCTGCCCCCCCCCCTCCCTCCCTCCCCTATATTATGAGGTTCACAATTCATACACAAAGGCAGCTGAAAAGGAATTTTTGTGGCACCACTTTGAACATTCATGGTCCACCCATTGATGATTTGTCCATTCCTAAGGAAAGGAGGATGTTTACTTCCATAGAGCAGCATAAAATATCAGAGTAGCATTATTCATCAGCTACATGTACCATAGACTGTACTGTAATCAATGTAAACATCTTCACATAAAATTAAATATGTAGTCATTGAAATCTCACACCACAAAGTTCTCACCATTTTCTTTTTAACTTTAGGTGCTTAAGCATAAACAATGTGAATTATTTACTAATGACTGCTTCTTTCCATTAAAATCAAGTGATAAAGAATATGAAATGGGTAATAAACACTGGATCATAATGACAAGTAGCTATTAACCTGATGAATATGAACAACAGGCCCTGTCAGCAGTAGGGTTTGGCAGGTACTACCACTGGTACTTACAGTACTGATTTTTCATGGAAAGAAGCATTCATTAGTAAATAATTTGCATGGTATGACATGCTTATTGTTTAAGAACTTAAAGTTGGAAAAGAAAATGGCGGAGACTATATCGTTATTTGTGTGGGTACGACATTTATTGTTCTGAAACTGATAAATGCATTGTTCTGAGTACAACAATCTGGTAATGCTGGCTGGGTAAGGCAAGTGCTGTGTAAACATACACATTCCCGTAACACGAATTTTCACGTTTGGCTATGCTTTATTTGTTTTGCATTGTGTGAGCATAAATCTGCGATTAATGTAAGCAGAAGTACATGAAAATGAGGGCTGATCTCTGCTAGGCTGTCACCAGCAGTACCTCCATCCTTCCAGCCAGCATTGCTAAGCAGTGAGGAGTTTAAGTCAAATAGTGGGAGTAAATGTTTATGCACTATTTTACTTAATCCTCATTTTTTTATATTTTTGCATGTATTACAGTTACAAATTTACATGTTATGTTTATATTAACTTAAATGGTGTAATATTCAGGTCTCATGAATTCTGTAATTTTTAAGGTTCACCTGCGGTACCACAACAAGGAGCTACGCTACACGTGTGATGTCTGCAACAAGCAGTTTGTGGAGTCCGGGAACTACAAACGTCACATGCGGCGACACACTGGGGAGAGACCATACACCTGTGTTGTTTGTCTACTCACCTTCTCACAGGTAAGTGTTAGGATTTTGTCTGAGAGCTTTCCTAGTATTAATTTATTTTGTGTTCATGTAAATTGTGAAACAAATCAATGATTCTGTGCAGTTTTACAGCAGCTGCCTGATATTACATTAAAGTGAAGTAATTTATAAAGGAAATTTCTTCATCATTATGCTTATATATATATGTATTGTTTGTATAGGTTCATCACATGAAGACTCACATGAGAACAAGTCATACTGAAGAATCTGGTGCAGTAGAGGAAGGTCCTCAAGGAGCCAGCAGTGGGCGAGGAAGACCCCTTCCTCACCGCAACCCCAGACTACCCCTCAGAAGAACACCCAAACCCACTCAGATGCATCAGGCACCAGTTCCTCCTTCACATAGTCACCCACATTCTCACCCACACCTGGCACCTCACTCCCATGCTGTAGGGAATGCCAACAGTGTTGTAACACACTCAGGCCAATCTGTTTCACCCCCCATGGCTCACTCAGGGACTGTTTCAGGAACAGTAGCACCTCCTCACTCCACCCAGATTTCCTCCTCGGGCGGAGCTCATCATCCAACAGCGGTGTCTGGGTTTCTGCACGGTTACAACTCGCATATATACAATCATGGCGTCATGCCACATTACCCTTCCTTATTTGATATGTGTCAACCTCAAAATGGAGTCAATCATCTTCCCATGCATTAAGTGTTTAATTTAATTAAAGTATTTATAATGATAGAAATAATGCATAGGATATTAAGTGAGCATAATTTAAATTTCAATCACTAAACCATAAGCCTACAAATCATGTGTGCAGGTGTGTATATAAAAATATAAATGTAAACTACATGTATACCTTGATTTGGTATTAAAATTTTAGCTCATGGTATTGAAGTTTGAACAGCCTCATACAGTTCTTGCAATCCATCAAGTTTTAATCAGACCTAATTACTAACTAATGGGGAGCATATGCCCGGGGGCACATTGCTTCACTTATTCACTGCCTTCACTCCCAACGGTCCCTCCAGCCAAGCTCCCACACTGCTACCCTATACATCCCTAGTCCCTCCTGGCAGGATCGATCCGCTTGCCCCAGCCATGAGTTATGTGGGCATCCCCACTCAGGATTGTCTCGTGCAGAAACAACCATATGGGCAGGAATATGCTCCATAAATAATAATAAATACAGCACAAAAGATAAAACCAGAAAATCAAATACTAAGCTTGTGTGTGTCAACCTGAAACAAAAGAAAATTGTGGAACATATTCCTGAAGTACTAATGAGACCCTCAAACCTCTTCATCATGAAGACAGTTATTGAAAAGTACTTTCTCTACTATGGGTGCTTTCATTTCTTGCTTTGATATACACAGAACAGTAATTCTGACATCTGATTATGCATATGTAGGAAATAGGATAAATTATTGCAGGTGATGTAGCACACGGAAGAGCCAGGAACCTAATTATCTCATCCCCCCGTGCTGGAGCAGGATGAGGCCGAACTACTACAGTACCATCAGACAGAACCAAGTGAAGAGTTTGAATAGATTAAATAAAGTGCATTTGCTGCAGCAGGAAAGCACAACATCAGGGAAAAGTGGAGAACGTTGGGAAATACCTCTTGTCTTGCACTGGATTATTGCTGGTTGAAGATGACAATGATATCAGTATAAGAGTGAAACAAAGGATGTTACCTTAACAGTGCAGTCAATACTTGAAGAGGAAAAGATGATGCGGACATCACCCAATCTCTGAATGGGTTAATTTTACAGACCTTACCTTACGGGTTAGGGGGATATTTATCCGCCATATTCTTATGGTGCATCCAACGCGCCATACACAAGTGAGGTGCTTTATGGTCACGGTCTTGTGTTCCGATATTCGTTCCATCACCAGCAGTACCCTGAAGGCTGGCATGAGGGCGAGGCGTGGTGAGGTGAGCGGTGCATGTCTGGAGGGCTCGACATTCTTGGTGCTGGGTGTTCACGCAGGGAGTGTTGTCACTTTTTCTAGCAGGCCTCCTGTCTCAAGGAAACACTCAACGGGTCAGGAGATCACTGGTTGCCTTCCTGTTGAATATTAAACCTAAACAACAAGTAAATATGATTCACAAACAGTATAGTCTTGTTGTACCGGTTAATATCACCTTATGACTGGATAATGAGCGTAGTTACTCCGCCTGAGCCACGAGATCACTACACCGCGGCCGCCCGGTGGCCCCGACCCCTAGCGAGGGTTCACAAGGCTCACAACTTCACACCACAACAGACACACGCTTCGAATGCTTCGCTTCTTGTTGCATACTATGGAAAATAATTGAATATTCCTTGCTGCATACTGATTAGTCTTCATAGAATCTAAGCCTTCGCATAGTACCCTCTCCAACAACGTCCACACTCCCACAATCACATTTCGGGTGTTCGCCCAAACCTATCACGCTACTTATCTATCCACGAACAGGTACTTCTATCATTTCTTTCATCTAACAGCCTTCATTCAATCCGTTCATTTTGATACATCAAGTTTCACTGGAAGTACATGACTGCTATTTAGCTGAAGTGAAGGGACTCGGCGATGCATAATGATATCCTTGGAAGGCGTAATAACCTCGGCTGTGGAGGTTACTTGTCATCAATGTTGCGATGGCTATTCATTTGTTGCATGGCAGACAAGTGGGCCTCTGTTTGCTGTCCTTAGGTTGTCATACGCCCAGAAGGAGTAAGTGCGTTTGTATATATGAACACTTTATTAAAACACTACAAATGGCTGTTCCAGATGAGACAATTCTGTCATAAATTATGCATGAAAAAAAAAACTTTACTTAGTGCCAACTAGAATTCGTTGCTTGGTGTTGCATGTGTTAATACAGCTATTTCAGTCGAGTATGTTGCTGGGTTGGCACATCAGGAGCGTCGTGAATAAAAACATTTTAGAACAGGTTCCGTTCCTAAGTGAAACATTGTCAAAGATGAACACATTAACGTGTGCACAGCAGCAGACGGGCCGTGTCGTGCGTTGCATCACACACGGTATTTGTATACAAAGAATGGCGTCTCGGCGTAATTAGCTAATTAATATTAAGTAGCGTCTCCTGCTGGCTCGGCGGGAAAGTGGACACAGTCACTGCACATGCTGCCGACGCTGTCACGGAGCTGCGTCGGCGTTCACGAAGGATCATCATGTCAACCGTGTTTTGTTTTCCAGGAAAGCGAAGATATTTCTAGATCAGTGATTAAAGGAACGAATGAATCTAATATAATCAGCGAGCTTTTTCTTGTAAATAATTTCGTGATATAGCGGTTGGCACGCATATCTGCGAATCTACGGACCTTGGTTCGAATCCTGGCCCGGGCAGTCACCGCGAAGCCCACTCAGCTATTCATCCTCCCTTTAGGGATGGTCAATAAATGGTTACCACGGGAAACCTGGGAAGGTAAACTGGGTTAACCCGGATATCCCGGCCCTGTCCCGTTATAGGCTCAAGGGTCAATGTGACGGAGATGAGCACCGATGCCACGTGCAGCTTTAGCGTATGCCATACCTCTATACTTTTATACACACCTTTATCTTAGATTTAAAAAGATGCTTCGGCTGCTGTCTATGCTCACCACAGAGATGGACGTAAAATTTTGAGGCAGGTATATATTTTCGGGCTTTTTTGTGATGGTCCTTTATTGATGTCATGCGTGATAAAAATCCACTGGAAACAGTTAAAAGTCAGTCTGGTCAAATGCAGTGCACGGGCCGAACACTGCGTGGTGGCTGGCGTGCTTTCCGACGCAGCGCACAGATGTCCACTACCTGCTTAACATTACGGGCACTCTGTGGACACTAAAATCCGGTCGTGTGCTAAGGGGAGACACCAGTGACCTCAGCCTCAGCACTTGTCAATAATAGATACCCATTTATCGACTAGCCCGAAGGCAGTAGTAGTAGTAGTAGTAGTAGCTCTCCAGTTGTTACTCCCTCAAAGTATAAAGCAAAGAGTAGCCAAAAGAGAGGTCAATTTCGGATGGAGAGGTGTCTTGATACACTCCCGCCCACTACCCTAACACTTTCGCTTTGCACTGACTAAAATAATCTTAAAATCTTCATGACATGCAATTATATTATTATCTGTATCGGCGATGTAATCAAAGCGTCAGATGGGGTTAATGTATATCATAAACTCATTAAATTAACAATACGCACGCGAAGACATTTTCCGCTTTCTTGCTGACGAGAACAAGATAAAAATGTCGAAAAATTACTGAATTCCGCCTGAAAGTCATGAATCGTCTCAATGAATGATATATAATTATTCATAACATACTGACGAGTCGTAAAGATAAAATTTTGCATGCATGTTAACCTAAACAAACACACACACACACACACACACAGGTTCCTTGCTCCCCTCACTAAAAAAAGTATACAACATCAATCCACAAAGTATGAGGGTGTGCGTGCCTTCACATCCCTCAGGCGCACAGTATACTTGATTTGAGTTATTATATCATTGGTACTAAGTCAATGATGTACACATTTTAAGTTGTGACATATATAAGAATACAAGAAATTACATGCAAGGAGACGATCCTGTCCATCAAGATGTCTCCGTTCTCTGACTCTCCCGCCTCTAACATCGAACTATTTCTAAAGCCCAAAATAGATATGAATCGCGTTCCAGTGAGTCTTCTTGTAGTTTCATGGCACAAAAGAATGATCAAACTACCAGAAGGGTCATACAACCACCTCTACAAGTGCCCAAAACTCCTACGAAAGCCTTGTCAGATGTGTGTGTGCTTGGACGCTGAAATGTTGAAGAATATATAGATAGAGATCACCGCTATTCCTGCATTGCCAAGCCTGAGCCAGTGTCCACACCACGAGGGTCAAGACGAGTGAGCACAGGAGACAGATAGACGAACCGGATAGGCGGCCCTCACCCAGCCCCTTCCTTACCTTCACCCCGCCAGCCAGCCCGCCCGCCCCACGCCTCCCATTCATGAAGCGTCTGCATGGCGTGCCGAAAGGTTGGGTGGGGGGGAGGCAGGGTCACCATGGGAGGGAGGAGTGTTGGGGCGGGGAGGAGCAGGGTCAAGACGGGTGGGATGGGCCGAGAGATGAAAGGCTTCGCTATAAATACGAGGTGACGTCCCGCTTGACAGTAGTGACATTCGGAGCGGCGGAGATGAAGGTGAGTGTTTAGAGGAGCGCGTTACCGTGGCAGGCTGTGAGGGAGGGGAGAAGGAAGCTTGTGAAAGGCAAATATATAACATCGAGTGGGCGTCTACATTATCATCAGCACATCCCAGCTTCGTAGAAAGAGGTCACCGTATAAGGGGATCCAAGTTTTCTGTAGAGGTCCCAGTGTCCATACAAAGTTAAACCCCCAAATTATATGTTATCCAAGTCTCATATGGGGGCCCTATTATAGAGGTTCCAGCTTTTCTCTAGAGGGATCTTGGCGCCATCAGACCCCACCCCGTAGCTATTCCACTAACACATACCGCTTGCAGGTTATCATATAAAGGAGAGTCAAACGATCTCTTACCGTATGTTTAATTAAAGAGGGATCTTGGCGCCATTAAACCCCACCCCGTAACTATTCCACTAACATCCCGCTTGTAGGTTGTCATGAAGGAGAGTCAAACGATCTCTTACCGTCTGTACCACCAGTCTAGTTTTGTATAACTTTGCACTGCTCTCATCACCCTCGAGTCTTGATCTGCAATTGTACACAGTTCTGCACTACCCACACTCACACACGAAAGCAAAGGAAGAATACTCAGGCTGAAGAATAGCACGTGGAAGAGTCGAGTTCAATGCTAACAAGTAAATCAGAAACCTATCCTCCTATGGACGGCGTTCCGAACTATAGGCGAACTGGTGACTACGGTGCCTCCTGTAGACTAAGTTTTGAGCTAGTGGACAGAACGACGCAAAATGCCCGCACAGAAAAAAATCAGACCACTTCTACCCTTAGTTGTGATTTCCATGGAGAAGACCAGGGGAGACAATTAAGTACCATCACCACTAGAATTAAACTTGCTTATTTGTTTGATATTGTTCGGAACAGGAGTCAGAGATTCGAGCTGTGGCGTAGTGAAGCAACTCGCGTTAATCTCGTTCCCTCTTTATCTACCAGCCGCGTTGCGAAATGGTGTTGCATTTGTTATCTGCTTATCTTTATCATCAGCCGTGTTTGTTCTCACATGCGCTGGGAGGAGAGGAGCAAAAAAGGGATTCAAAGGAGCGGGGAAGGAATGTACGATGATTGAAAGCAGAGTGGAAGCAGATGAAAGGAGAATAAATAAGAAGACATTCAACACATTATTAATACCAGTCAGGAAAAGAGAAATAATAAAACTCGAACAAGTTATCGCCTGAACCACAAACAGCATCAGTTCCTAAGAGAGATAACAGTGGGAAGAGGAGAACGAGGATAATGCTTGAAAGAGACAAATAAGGAGAGGAAGTGGTGTACCCCCCCCCCCAGCACCCCCTAGCCACCCTTCTATTCCCAACAGCCTGCATCCCCTTCTTCCCCTTTCCTCTCACCTCCGTTCACCCCTTCTCTTCATCCCCTCCCCCTCTTTGCCCCCCCCCCCCTCCCTGATACTGCCCATTTAATTACGTGGAAAAGTTACTGAGAAAAATACACTTTAAGGACGTTTTAATATGCTCTCCAAGGACGAAAACACACACACACACACACACACACACACACACACACACACACACACACACACACACACACACACACACACAGCTCAGCACAGTACATAACACGCAATACACACATATAAATATAAAGTTGTCACCCTGTTGAGTAAAGAATATATGTTAGCATTTATATTATCTAAGAATTATAATTAATGAAGATTTTTAGGCTGAATATTATGCAAAAAATATAACAAACCTTTATTATTATTATTATTATTATTATTATTATTATTATTATTATTATTATTATTATTATTATTATTATTATTAGCATTATTATTATTATTAGCAATATTTAAGACACTTGGTCGGCATTCGTTTCAACGTATGTATGGTCGTGAGTAGCAACGCACGAGCCGTGTCAACACCCGCAAGACAATTGTTTTTAGTCCATTATAAGCGGCAAACAAAAGTGATGGTGGCCGCGGGACGAACAATACTCTCTCTCTCTCTCTCTCTCTCTCTCTCTTGGTGCAATGAAAAAAAATCTCAGTTACGAGATATACGAAAAAGGAATCATTCAAAGAAAATATGCATACAATCAAGCTGGAAGGTTATTGCAGAGTTTATTGATTCAAGTTATGGAATAAGTTTTTTTTTACGTTTGGCCTTGACGCCGGTACTCTTTCATTATGAGGTCCGTTGGTCGACCCCAGCCCCTTATTAGTGGCGCAGGAAAGTGTTTTATAGTGGCACCATTCTTGCTTGACTCACACTGGTCTCCGGAGTTCCATTTGATCCTCTTGAGATGCTAATTAATTCCTGCATTAGGAAGCGGGACATAGATATTAGCTCAAGTAGAGAGTCTTGTGCAGCGAGGCCGGGGAAGGGTGGAGGTATGTAGTTTGGAAGTTCATAAGAGCAGTTAGCATGAAAATATCGATAAAAGGTAACGAGGGAAGCAGCTTCACTCTCATGTTGCAAGACACAGGTCGTTAGTCCGGCCGAGTCACTTCCGTTTCGTGAGGGCCAGACTGGCTGTCGTGAACCGTATTGATAAGCAACACACAAGGGCCACTTTCTCCACTTTCACTTGGTGCCTCTCTATGTGACTATTAATTTTAATATATGCTTTACTGTAATGCTGCATAATCATTTTAGCCTCGCTTGATGTGCGGGATCGTTTATTATTATGATTACTATTATTGTGATGATTGCGATGATAGTAACGGTGTAATATTACAATAATAATGATAATATTAATAAACGAAAATATCAGTAATCACAATAACAACAATCTCTTGGTGGGCGTGGCAGGTTCGGTGGTGTCAGCGTCAGCCTACGGAGATGGTGGTGGTGGTGGTGGTGATAGCGGCGGCGACCATGGCGGGCTCAAGCTACGCCCAGGGTTTTCCAGACTCCCTCGAAGATTCACGCGAAGCCTTCCGCCCCAGCGCCCTCTTCTTCGACTCCCCTTCCTCGTTCCGCCCCGTGCCGAGAGGTGGACGGAACTACGACCTCTCCAGCTCTGCCGTCCGTTCCTCCTCTCACGCTGGTTCACGTTTTCCATCTTTCAACACCTTCCCATCAACTCCTTTTTCATCTCCATCCTCCTCCTTCTCCTCTTCCTCTCATGAGTCCTCTTCATATGCTAGTGTTCCATCCTCCCCTTCCTCGCCCTCGTTTTTCTCCTCTCCATCTTTCTCCTTTTCCTCTAATCCTTCCTCTTCTTTCCCCGTGATAACTCGGGCTTCTGGTGTCGAGATCCTAGACGTGAGCGCTCAGGACTCACTTGAAAGCTTCGGGTTAACATTAAGTTCCACTCTTGGCTTTGGACCTTCCGGATCTACTCCTTACCACATCAACCATGGTCATACTCGGATAATATCTCCACCGTCACAAGGCTACGGCCCTCCGCCCCCTAAACCCAAGCCTGCCAGTGCTTACAAACCTCCCTCGCTCTCACAAACTTACGGCCCTCCGCCCCCTAGACCCAAACCTGTCAGTGCTTACAAACCTCCCTCGCTCTCACAAACTTACGGCCCTCCGCCCCCTAAACCCAAACCTGCCAGTGCTTACAATCCTCCCTCGCTCTCACAAACTTACGGCCCTCCACCTAAACCCACTCCTAGCACTGTCTACAAAGGTCCCTCTCCTACACTAACCCCTCTTCCACGCAAGCCCACTCCCCTCGCTGCCTTCAAACCTCCCTCTCCCACCGGAAGCTACAGTCCTTCACCCAAACCCACCCCACGACCTGTCTTCGGCGCCCCCTCCCCATTTCCCTTTGACTCAAGGTCGAGAGAAAGATTCGCCTCGTCTGAGTTCCCACACTCGTCATCGCGGGAACTAAGGTTTGGCGTCTCAGAAACCATCTTCGGCACTTCAGTAGAGAGATTTGACGATTCAGCATCCTCACCTCGATCATTCGGTGGGCTTAACCTCCGGCCACTCACTTTCTCCAGACCACGTGACACTTCCAGCTCCCGCGAGACTGCATCCTCTCCTCGATCTTTTGGTGGGCTTGACTTCCGGCCACTCAGTTTCTCCGGACTACGTGACACTTCTGGCTCTCGTGAGACTGCATCCTCACCTAAATCCTTCGGCGGGCATGACTTCAAACAATCCAGTTTCTCCGGACTACGAGACACTTCTAGCTCCCGCGAGGTTGCATCCTCCCCAAGACCTTTCGGTCGACTTAACTCACAGCCACTCAGTTTTTCCAGACTACATGACAGTTCTAGTTCCCGCGAAACCTTAGTGCATCCCACGGCCAACATAAAGCCTCCGTTAAGCATCTCCTTCGTGTCCTCTGAAAGCTTGGACTCCCGGGAATTTTTCGGGTCCAGAAGAGGGTTCTTCAAGCCTTCCTCCCACCTTGAAACCCCTGCCAAGTCCTTCCAGCCCCCTCATTTTGGCCCTCTCACGCCTTCCGACTCACGCCAAAGTTCCTCCGCCGAGCTGTTCCCGAGGACGAGGGATCATCCCAGGCCGGTCGTGTCCCCGCCTCCAACACAAGTCCCCTCTGTGAAGACCGTGAGGCCGCGGCAGACAAGCTCCGTTGGGGTGGGTCTTGGTCTTACTTGGGCCCGAGCCGAGGTGCATTATATAGGTACATAGATAAACACATAAATAGCTCCACCCATACTTGATAATAAGGTACACCTTTCTCTAGTTTCTGGTAAAAACAAAGCCTGCACTATAATATTAGACAAACCTCCTTGCTCAAGATTCCTATTAATCTCATTATTATTTAGAGGCATGATGTCGTACCTTTGTAACTCTAAAATTAACAATTAATTCACTTTCAGAATTTTTTCTCTATCATTCTTTTTTTTTCCAAGGGATCAATTGTGGCGAGAATATAATTATAGTGTATTTTGTTTTGCTCCACTCAACACCTTTCCTCTGCAGGGGCACTCAGGTTACCACTTTAACTACGACGTGAACGACTCAGCAGAGGACGACGACAAATCGTTTGGAGGCCGACGTAAGAAAGGCCCAAACTTCGGGCACACCGAGCGGCGGGACGGCCGGCGCACCGAGGGCCGCTATTACGTGGAGCTGCCGGACGGACGCACGCAGGTGGTGGAGTACTACGCCGACGAGACGGGCTACCACCCCACCGTCACCTACGTGTGATCAACATATATATATATATATATATATATATATATATATATATATATATATATATATATATATATATATATATATATATATATATATATATATATATATACGCCTGTACATAAGTCATTCATTGTACTGCAAATATCTATCATGAATGAATGTGGGAATCATAGCAGGACACAGCGTACGGAGTATTACTGTTATAAGCCGGACGTGAGAAACACACGAACCTGTACATAAGCCGTTCTTTATAATATAAACTTTCTTGTACAGGCCAGTTCAACATACAAGTGAAACAAGCATCCGCTTGGGGCCCCGTCCCTCCCGTCCCCCATCTCCCCGCCCCCACAAATATCTATTGTTGACAAAAATAATTAATGTACCAGATAAGTGAACTCTTCGTTAATTGAATTTCACCAGCAGCATTCAGCGGCACTTTATTGCTGTGTCACACACAGTGACTCAATGTAAATGCAGAAGTGGGCACGAGAGGGGTTCCTTAAACGTAATCCCGCTTCAGTCCTCTTCAAGCGCTCAGACAAGTAGAGCCGCCACTGTCCACTTATTATGCGTTAATGAGTGGTAATAACAGTGAGAGGCCGACGATGCAGAGCATGCATGGTGTAACTGTTGTAAGACTGAGAAGTCGCCCTTGTGCTCTTCACAAGCACATGAACAAAAAGAGACTGATTTAAGACTCTAGATGACGCGCCGCTCCGTGCACGTCCTCCCCTTCTTTCCCTCATCACTCACACTCAGTGCTAGAGTTGCCTTGTCTTCACTCTTATATCCATCTCACTGATAAACTTTGGGGCAGCCTTTTCTTCTGCTCCTGTTTCTTCCTTCGACTTGAATAGAAGCCTTTGGAGCAAATTTAACTACTTTTTAGCAAGTTTTTTATTTATTTTTTCTATGCTGGAGCAGCATGCTAGTCATTTTTTTTTTGCTTGGCCTATTTTCTTTTATGCCTAGTCTGCCTCCTTTGCTATATTATTAATGACAAACTTGTCATCATAATCATTATCTTTATATTATTATTATTATTATTATTATTATTATTATTATTATTATTATTATTATTATTATTATTATTATTATTATTATTATTATCGATTTATTTGTTATAGTCAAGATGTAAAGCTAGGTTATTTTACCGTGTGTGCGCAGACCTCCTCAGGACATACGTACTAATTCATGATCTGCAGGAAGGTGTGCAAATCTAAGCAATAAAAAAAATATGAAAAATAATGTTGTGGGGTGTTTTACTGAAGGACGGTAATACCTTTTCTTTGCTTCAATAGCAAAAAAATACGATAGGCCTACACTCCAACCGAAGAAGTAATGAGAAAAATTATAAAAAAAAACAGCTTCAGACACGTAGATTTAGATTCAGAAACAAAGGATGATGCTGTTTGGTGGAAGTGTCGTGTAGGACGGGAGTAAAGACAGAGACAAGTTCATGAAGAGCGAAAGAAAAATCAAGAAAGCAAAACAAAGGTAATCTCCTTAACTGAATGAGTCTAATGGGCATTGGGTTCCCATGGGCACCGTCCTTCGCCTCGCTACTGGGCAGATGGCAGGCATGCGACCACAATCTCTTAGCACGCGTGGGGCAGTTCCATCCCAGCACACCTCACTGCCTTTATCTTTGGCAAACACGCCGCTCGAGGGAGAGGCAAACGACCTTAATAGTCTCAAGCATTTCGAAGCTCACACACCCACATCTCGTAAGGCTTTCGTAGAGGTTGTTAAGGTTATTTCCATGGGTAGCTTTATGAACCTGGTAATAATTTGATAAGGCTTCTGCACCATGGATGTGAAAAATAATCCTAAGAAGCCGACTAATTTCCTTTGTGGCCTTTGGAGATATTTATTACGAGCCGAAAGCGTCTGAGGATACGGAACCATATACCTGGTCTAATAACCTTGAATCCGCCTTACGTGTCATCCACCTCCGCATACACGCTAACATCAGTATACCTTGAGTCACCGCCATAATGGAAGACTTCAGTTTATTATAATGTTATCGCGTAACTTTAAGCGTTTCAATGGCCGCCGACGCGTGTAGTAAGATAGGGGCGATAGACAGACGACGTGCAGACGACTGAACGAGCAGCCGCCGACTGTATCTTGGGATTTACTTGTATGATTATTATTTCTGCCAGGGGCGTCCGCAGGAATTTTGTCAAGGGCTGAAGGAAGGGGGCAGAGCCAATATGTTTTAGATCCTATACATCAATACATCAAATTTCATATTTTCATTAGGGATGGGCAAGTACCGTTAATTTGAGTACCGGTAGTACCGGTACCGAAAACTCAGTACCGTTAGTACCGGTACCGGTACCGGTACCCACAGGAGTTTTTTTTTTCTTAATGACTTCTGATGAAATTCCCAAACAAATTTCCTGTAAAGAAAGCTCTCTCTTCCTTCAACTTAATATCAACTAGAGTAGAAATGCAACGTTTAGGAGCCTTCTGATTAATGTAAAATCACTTAGGTTTAAGGACAGACCACCTAGTCTGTACCATGGGGTCTGTGTGGTCTAATTTTCTATGTAAATCTATGTAAATCTCTCTCTCTCTCTCTCTCTCTCTCTCTCTCTCTCTCTCTCTCTCTCTGAATGAAGTGAATATTTATTTTTTCGAAAAAAATGGCATGTATAGTTATTATGGATGTAGATCATAGTCTAATAAAGAATCGGACATGAAGAATTATCCAGTAGCTCCAATAAATAGGGCAGTGACTCAGCGTCTACACAGGGCCCATACCGCGTGATACCACATGGAGGCGGGCGAGCGCCGAGCGTCAGTAAGATCCAAACGGTACTGGTACTAGCGGCAATGAGCAGTGCCGAGTGATCATTGCTTCCCGGAACCCAAGTGATCATGATTTTTCGCGGTACCAGTACCGATACCAGTTATCGATACCAGTACCGGCGAGTGATCATTAAGCTTCCCGGAACCCAAGTGATCATGATGCTTCGCGGTACCAGTACCGATACCAGTACCGATAACTGGTATCGGTACTGGTACCGCGAAGCATCATGATCACTTGGGTTCCGGGAAGCTTAATGATCACTCGGCACTGCGCATTGCCGTTAGGATCTTAGTGATGCTCGGTGCCCGCCCGCCTCCATGTGGTATGAGCCCTGTGTGTAGACGCTGAGTCACTGCCCCGCTGACCGTCTCCCCAAGTTCCCACCATTTTGTCCTGCTTTCCGTTTCCATCACAGCTCCCGTTTCCAATATTTTATTCATTTATTGGAGTTACTGGATAATTTTTCATGTCCGATTCTTTTTCTTTTTTAGGTTGCTAATAAATATTGTTATTGTTATTAGACTATGATCGGGTACCACTACCCATATCACCGAGATATCCACTCACTAAGTGGTGATCTCTCTCTCTCTCTCTCTCTCTCTCTCTCTGAATGAAGTGAATATTTATTTTTTCGAAAAAAAAATAGCATGTATAGTTATTATGGATGTACTCGATCATAGTCTAATAACAATAAAAATATTTATTAGCAACCTAAAAAAGAAAAAGAATCGGACATGAAGAATTATCCAGTAACTCCAATAAATAAATCAAATAATGGAAACGGGAGCTGTGATGGAAACGGAAAGCAGGACAAAATGGTGGGAACTTGGGGAGACGGTCAGCGGGGCAGTGACTCAGCGTCTACACACAGGGCCCATACCGCATGGAGGCGGGCGAGCACGAGTGATCATTAAGCTTCCCGGAACCCAGTCATGATGCTTCGCGGTAGTACCGATAGCAGTTATCGATACCAGGGTATCGATAACTGCTATCGGTACTGGTACCGCGAAGATCATGATCTTCGCGGTACCAGTACCGATAGCAGTTATCGATACCAGGTACCGGTACTGGTATCGATAACTGGTATCGGTACTGGTACCGCGAAGCATCATGATCACTTGGGTTCCGGGAAGCTTAATGATCACTCGCCGGTACTGGTATCGATAACTGCTATCGGTACTGGTACCGCGAAGCATCATGATCACTTGGGTTCCGGGAAGCTTAATGATCACTCGGCACTGCGCATTGCCGTTAGGATCTTAGTGACGCTCGGTGCTCGCCCGCCTCCATGCGGTATGGGCCCTGTGTGTAGACGCTGAGTCACTGCCCCGCTGACCGTCTCCCCAAGTTCCCACCATTTTGTCCTGCTTTCCGTTTCCATCACAGCTCCCGTTTCCATTATTTTATTTATTTATTGGAGTTACTGGATAATTTTTCATGTCCGATTCTTTTTCTTTTTTAGGTTGCTAATAAATATTGTTATTGTTATTAGACTATGATCGAGTACCCACTACCCATATCACCGAGATATCCACTCACTAAGTGGTGATCTCTCTCTCTCTCTCTCTCTCTCTCTCTCTCTCGCTTGCTACACCTCCAATATTTAATCATCTTATATAATTCATCATGCAATTCTTTATAGCCAGAAACTCTCGCCAAGGGATTCAAACTTTTTCGTTAATGCTTTATTGGATAAATATGATCTCTCTTCTCTCTCTCTCTCTCTAAAAGTTAACGAGTCATACGAATTCAACAGTGGCAAGTAAAAAGAAAACGAAGTCTTGGGTTAAAAGTTAGTGAGTCCCACGAGTCATTAGAAAACGCTAATATATATTGTTATTGTTATTAGACTATGATCGAGTACCTACTACCCATATCACCGAGATATCCACTTACTAAGTGGTGATCTCTCTGAATGAAGTGAATATTTATTTTTTCGATAAAAAAAGAGTATGTATAGTTATTATGGATGTACTCGATCATAGTCTAATAACAATAACAATATTTATTAGCAACCTAAAAAAAAAATCGGACATGAAGAATTATCAATAAATCCAATATATAAATCCGAGCAACTGGTACCGGTACCGAGCAATCTGGTACCGGTACCGTACCATTTAGCTGGTACCGTTAGTATCGGTACTGGTACCGGTACCTGCCCACCCCTAATTTTCATCAGTTAACCACAAGGCAATGGCACACACGTACTGTTTTCAAGAGCTGCAGCACCAAGTATCCTCCTGAGATTTAGAAGATATTAAAGCTTACTACCAGACACCAGTAAGGGAGAGGAGATAGGGAGGGGGGAAGGAAGCTTGGGGAGAAGAAAAAGAAAAGAGAGAGAGAGAGAGAGAGAGAGAGAGAGAGAGAGAGAGAGAGAGAGAGAGATTATATTGCGACGCTTAATTGGTGTGTAACTTTGCCTCGATTCTAACCGGCGTCCACTAAACACTACTAACTCACTTTTTATTCGGCAAAAGGGCCGAAAACCAGGCTATTTTGTGACGGCTCGACGACGAACTTGGAACCGAGCTATCAAAGAATCCTTCGAGTTGGTCAAACTACATTGCCCAGAGGGGCTACATGCCCGAGTACAGCCCTCTAGAGCCAACAGCAAGGCCACACTAGACGAAAACGACAAGTGTCTGGAGTTCGTCAAAATCGCTCTCGACAGGGTTTATGTTTCGAGCTCTAGCGACGAAACTACTGGGAGTAGGGAAATGTTATGCACCATATTGGAAAGCACATTGGCAGGGATAAATCATTTGTCAAATAAGTTTTTTTGAAATTCTCAAAAAATGACCGGGTTTCAGTGATGGGAACTCAAAAATAGTTTTTTCCTAGTCGTTTTTTTGCGAATTTATTCGATTTAACCCTTTCGAGTCAGTTTTTGAGCCCGGTCGCCAACTAAAAAATATAGCTCTTTCATTTTGCCGTCGATTGATACCAAAAACTTTACTGTAGCCCCAGAAATAAGGGAGTTAAGGCAGCCACCCTCCCGTCACGCGGCGCCCACTGACACTGAAAACAAACCGGCTGCCAGATACTCTTATACAGACCAACTTCCCACCCTTTTCCACACAATAACTCACCTTCAAGTCCACTCAGATACACCAGAAATACCTAAATCCACCATGCACTAGACGAATAACACACACCATGCCCCGGAGAAACGAGAAACAATACTAACTAACCGGAACCCTGGTGCCCATATAGTCGCCTCCCAGCTGATCAAGGCGCCTAGAAACCTGCCACGGGGCTCCCCATACACACCATGCGCTGGCTTTTCCTCCTCCTCTTTGCCTCCCACGCCCTCAGTGAAGCCAAGAGTGACAGACCAGTGCCACCCGTGATATTAGGTGAGTATAATGACTCCCAACACGGAAGTGCCAAAAAGTCATTCACCTTGACACACAACTGTTGCGTCACTGCCTCTTGTAGGGTGAACGGGGTGCAAGGGTAATGTGCATGGGGTGTTAGGGAAGATGTATAGGCCTGGAGGTAGTTATTAGGTGCCTTGAGCCATTTGTGTCTTATAATTACATACATAGGCCTGGTTGTCTGCTGCGTCACTGCCTTATTGTTGGGTGGCGAGGCTGCAAGGTGATGTGTCTAGGGTGCTAGGGAGGTAGTGTGGTCCTGGAGGGGGGTGGATGAGGTGTCGAAGTCAGTCGTTGAAGCACTGCTTGTTGTGAGGTGAAGAGGCCGGGTGTTACTACAGTATTACACCCAACTCCCGTGGTTGACACTATTATGCTGATAGCTTTTAATGGGTTAATCATCACTCTGATAACTGTTTCTGTTGCTTCCAGTCCATTACGGTGCTTTGTTCATGTCAGAGAGATAGTTTTGAAGCTCACATGAAGTGCACCATTTACTTATGTAAAAGTCAAATATTAAATAAAAGTTTTTAGGCCAAATTATCGATACCACTTTTCTCCGATTTGAAATTTATTCCTTGATCACACATATCCCAACCTCAGATGGGTCAGCTTTTTCACTATTTATTTTAACTTTAGAATATGCAACAATTATGATTACGGTATATTCTGCTTGATAATGACACTGATTTAGACAACGCAGTTGGGATTTAGACAATGCAGTCGGTCATACTCATCAAATATTGTTTAATTTTAAGTTGAAGAGTGTGGGATTTTTTTTTTTTTTTTTTTTAATTCATAATATTCATGAAGCAATTGCTTTTGTACATATCCTGTTTTAATTACACAGTTTTACACAAAAGCCACTCTCATTGAATTCTGTATTGTTGTAGCTGCAACAGGTGAAAAGTGTTGGGAAAGGCTTCTGTCTTGCAGTAGATTGATATAATGGCTGTTGCTGGTGACGCTGTTGATAAGTAGAAGAGTTGGGGGATAGTTTGTATAACATGGAAAAATTAGACACCTGTGTCAAGGTCAACCCCATAGGAGAGGTTCCTGCTTCCTGGAGGGTGCAGGACTTCAAGGCTGTACAAGGAGTGTGTGGCAATGGGTACAGATGAACCAAAAAATGTTACTGCTGGCCATTATGCTTCTTCAAGCTGTAAGAGTCAGTCAAATTAAATGCTTTTGATGCATGCAAGAATGTGGGATGAATAGCTCTTGGAAATTAGATATGTACTTTAGGTATTTATCATAATTTCAACAGAGATGGAGGAAGTTTCAAAAGATATCTTGGAATAAAACTTTATGTGGCGATTATAAGTATTTACTATGTTACCATTTTAATTTACTTTGTCATTATCTTTCATTTATTGTATCCTGTTGTAGGCATTACTTGGTTTTCCCAAATGTACATCACGGGAACTAGTTTGTGTGTGTCATGCTTCACCAAGACTTAGGTGTTGAAGTGTATTTCAGATTTCCTATTTGTTTATTGTTTTCATACATTAGAGTGTAGTGCTTTCCTGGGAACCTCGTTTTCCCAAAATTCTAATGCACTTGAGTATATTTGTTAAGTCAGTTTTGCCAATTTTGTATTTTCTCTGTATTCTTGAATTTATTTTATAGGTTTAAGTTTTCATAAATTATCGAGTTATTTCTTCGTTAGCTAATCCCTTCTCTGTTTCTAGTGCCTGGCGATGGCGGCTCTCAGATGGAAGCGATGCTGGACAAGCCAGAAGTTGTTCACTACATCTGCTCCAAGAAGACGACTTACTGGTTTGACTTGTGGCTCAACATGGAGCTGCTCATGCCGGAGATCATCGACTGTTGGGTCAGTAGCTGTGGCTTCTGATGCATTCACAGGATAGGTTGCTCATTAAGAGAATAATAATGTAGGTGGTGGGTAAGAACTTATTACCCAGGATACAGGGTAGATGTGACATTCAGGTTACCACGTTTATCTTCCCCAGATTTCCCCAGGTACCAATTTATCTACCAGCCTTACAGGAAGGATCACTGCCCAAATAGGAATATCAACCCAGGCCCGATTTTCGATAAGTTCCAAAAGCAAAATCCATTTAGGTTGGAAAAGTGTCATAATAATCCTCTCTTGAAAGCATTCAAGTCGTAGGAAGGAGGGACTACTGACAAAGGAAGGTTGTTGCAGCACCCCCCTCCCCATGTATGCCTCACTTGGGATGGCTAATGGCTCTTTAGCAGCAGGTGTCTGACTGACTACTCTTACAACAAGTATTATTATTATTATTATTATTATTATTATTATTATTATTATTATTATTATTGTTATTATTATTGTTATTATTAGTTTATTATTAGTTTTTTTAATTGTGTAGGAGGCAGCCCAAGGGCAAAACTAAATTACAAAATAAATGCTGCAACATGCAACCACAATGATAAAGGGATAGAGGAAGATGCCAAAGCACCACGATCAATTCCTTTTTGATGTTCTGCAGATTGACAACATGCGACTCGTGTACAACAGCACCACCCACACCACCAAGAACTCTCCAGGAGTGAAGATACGCATGCCGGGCTTTGGCAACACTGACACTGTGGAGTGGCTCGACCCTAGCCACCGCTACCCCACTGGCTATTTTTATGACATTGTTCAGGCCATGGTGACTTCTGACCTTGCCTACAAGAGAGGGACCACTGTCAGGGGAGCGCCATTTGACTTCAGGAAGGCTCCAAGTAAGACAAGACATCCAGTTGTCTTTTATCCATGTCCATGTCTGCATCTTTACCCGTGTCTGTGGCATAGGCTATGGTTTGCTTCAACTGTGTTTCAAGCTTAACTTAATTAATTTCTGAGGCAGGGTAATACTGAAGGGAAGAGAAGTGTTTCAATTATTTATGAGCTGCCATAGCTGTAGCAGTGTATATGGTTCTTTAGGAACAAGAGTAATTTGGAACTTGACATAACTGTTTGTTCAACAGATGAGCTGCAGTACTATTTTGATGCCCTACGGCAGCTGACAGAGGAAATGTATAACACGAGCGGTCAGCGTGTGGTGTACCTGCTGCACAGCATGGGCGGCCCCATCACCTGGTACTTCCTGGGCCACCAGCCGCAGAGCTGGAAGGACAAGTATGTGGAGGCCGTCATCTCCCTGGCCGGCGCCTGGGGAGGCTCCATAAAGGCCGTCAAGGTGTACACTGCAGGTAAATCAGAGTTTGTTTGCATATTTTCTCTACTAATAGAGTTCAAGGTATAACTTATAGATTTTCCCCTCTCCATGTTATAAATATTGTGTTGCCTCCCTTCAGGAGACAACTTGGGGATCTACTTGATCAGCCCTCAAAACATAAGAAAGGAGCAGCGATCAGCGCCCAGCCTTGCTTTCCTGCTGCCCTTGCCTACTGTATGGAAGTCAGATGATGTGCTTGTTCAGACCCCAGAGAAAAACTACACCACAGCTAATTTCAAGGACCTGTTTGAGTGAGTATGCAATTGGCTCTGATTAGGTAACAGGATTATCCAACTTTCTAATGCAAAAGTTGATCAGTTTGTTCATTATGTCTTCCTTTTATTGAACCTCCTTCTTCCTATGACTTGGGCTCAAACTTTCAGCATCATCCCGTTTCCTTTTATACAGAGTGGCATATTATGGGTATTTTTATGCTTTTTGACCTTTTCTTTTTCTTTAAATCAAAGGAGACGGCTCAAGGGCAACAAAAAGAGTGCAGAAAAAAAAGCCCGCTACTCACCGCTCCCATAATAGACAAAAGAAAAGAGTGGCCAATACCTGTCAACTGTAAAAAATAAGACTAATCATCACTACTATTTTTTTTGAAGTGTCCATATTATCTGCCTGCATTTTAAACTTGCTATTGTCAAGATGCTTATGGCATTTGCGTGCTGCTAAAAAATCTACAGTTTTCAATGTGGTCATGGCATCAATCTGCAGCTCAAAGACTTAGTTTTCCAAAATCCTCATGTTATTATTCCACAGCTCCATATTTTTGTTCTCAATGAAACCATGCTATTAAGGCCTTAGACCAAACAGTAAAACCGTATTCTAAGAGAGGCTGTATGAATGAACAGTAATAGTTAATAAGGTCTTGAGTAGTAGCCCTAACTCTTTAACCCGGTAGCAGCGACGGGCCAAATTTGTAGCTTTACCATGTAGCAGCAACAGGCCAAATTTGTGCCATGAAATAAACCCCCCAAAATAGATGATACATAATCTGATCACAAATGCTTTGATATATATTATAAAATGGTTTGTGTGAGGGATGATTTGTTCTCATTTTTCTCGCTTAGAGGGACCATTAACCCCCATGGCGTCGGAACATTTCCCACCCGTGACCCCCCCCAGCGTCGGCACTTTTCAAAAAAAATTTTTCTCCCATTATGTCAGAAATGCTGAAAAAACATAGGTTTAAGTCATGAAAAGTGTCAAAAATGACATCTGAGTCACGGTGTGTGTCGTAAATTGTCGCGTCGTATATGTACGACGCCGACGCTGGGAAGGTGACTCAGCCTGTGTCGTACATGTACGACGCCGACGCTGTGAGGGTTAAGAAACATGATCCCTGCTGCTACCGGGTTAATTTCATAGCCTCAAACTAATCCTTACTAGCTCATGTAATCTATCTGCAGCTCAAATGTATGCTGTTTTCAGGGCATTAAAGCTTCCTGATGCCTACAACATGTACCTAGACACCAAGGACCTGCTGAAAACCCTGCCACCGCCGGGCGTTGAGTTGCACTGCCTGTACGGCCACACTGTTAACACAGTGGAGAAGTGAGTTGATTGGCTTAGTAAGGTGCTACATGATTCTCTAGCAAGAGTACAGTAACACCTACCTTTTTTGGAGTATGAGATGGGAAACCATATGGGACCTAGATATATGGACTTTACATAAGCATGGATTAAAGATGAGGGAAACCAGGAACTGGCCACCCCATTCCATATGCTATTGACCTCTTACATAAATGACTCTACTCACCTGTCCTTTACGCTTGTGAGAGTATGGGAGGGACCTTACCCACCTTACTTTTCAATGGGCCATATTGATTCTCTTCTCTGGTTGCAGGAAACAGTGTAAGTGATAGGGAGGACGATGCTAGTAATGATGAATCTATCTTTTGCTCTGTACTATTCTCTGACTCCCTTCACAGATTGGTCTATCAGGAAGGCCATTTTCCCGACAGTCCTGAGATTATCTTTGGAGATGGAGATGGGACTGTTAACATTCGCAGCGCTAAAGTCTGTGAGTCGGTAAGTTGTTGTGGAATCTGCTTTATATTATGAAAGATGTATTTATGGGTCCTAGGCTGCAGAACAGACTGATACTGTCCATGAGGCTTGTCCTTGAAGATTTTCACATATTCAAAAGCTATATACATAATTTATGTAGCAAAGCTCAAGGACAGACAAGCAGAAGGGTCATGCCAAGCTAAGAATTGCATGAGGGGATGTTATAATAGTGTTTGGTGAAAATCATAAATATTTTTTAGTCATGAAACATTTCAGATATCACAAAAAAATTAACTTCCTCTCTGTCACAGTTCAAAGATAAACAGAAGCAGAAGGTGCATGCCAAGCCCTTCCCAAACATGGAGCACATGGCCATCCTGAAGGAAGTCAACAGCATCGCCTACATCCTACAGGTGCTCCACAACATTACACAGAAGAATGAAAAGGCTGCTGCTGCTGCTAAATCCTCTCAGGGAAAGAAAGAGTTGTTTATGAATATCATCAAGAAAAAGGAAGTTATTGCTCCATCTGCTACACATGAAACCCTGAGAACTGAAGAATCCATTCATGCTTCTGCTGAGGCTGCTCTGAACAATGAGAAAACTATGCAAGCTACTGCCACTGCTGCTAAGACTATGATGAAGACTGAAGCAGCTATTCATGCTGCTGCTGCTGCTGCCAAGGCTGCATTGAGGAAGGAAGCTGTGGATGCCCGTATGCATGAACAAGCTCCTGCTGCAGCCCATAAAGTCACTCACGTGGAGGCTTTGGAAAAGTCAAGAGAGAAGAATATGGTGAAGCAATATTTGGTGCAGAATTTACAAGATGAAAACAGGATCAAAAGAAGAAGTGTTGATCCTTCAGCCTTCTGGAAAACCCTAAACAGCAATCCTAATGTGTCATGATGAAACTCAACAATCCTATCAACACTTGAAAGCTGTCAGACCCACCACAAGTAACAAACATTCTCTTTGTAGAGCCTAAGAAGCAAGGGTGTTTGTCTCAGTTCTTCTTTGATACATGGTGATTACAATGTTCTTAATTAGTGTATCAACTCTCATTTGAAGTCAGTATTAACCACAGAAAAGTTACGAGTGGTACTTCATATTTCATAGACAAAGAGAAGATGAAAAGTTGTTTCTGGAAGCAGAGGTTTCAGCCATGTGTATGTGTTTATATATAGTATCTATATATGTAAAAAGGTATGCTCATGTTCTATGTTAGACATGTTAAATATTTTTTTATTTTATCTGTACATTCTAGGATCTTATAGGTTTGTTATACTATTAATTTAAGTACATTTTATTCTTGTCAAAATTTTATTAGTTTTCTTCAATATTGTTGTTCTTTTAACAATTTATAGTATAAATGAATCATATGTTTTAGGCAGTCGATTCCATCCTTTATTGACAGCACACTCGCTTACTGCACAAGTTTGAAACCAGCACTGCATATTTTTATGAGTATGTATACACTGTATACTCCTGCATTGTCAAAGTGTGTAATGGAGCTTTGTTCATACAGGAAATCCCTTCATTGGGTTCATTTTGATAACTGGGTTGGTCCAGTTGTACTTTTCATTAATCATAATTTCAGATGTTCCCTATATTTTTTATATACTTACCTTTCTATTATCATGGAATCAACCTTCCATTCACTCTGGTCTGAATGTCAGGTCTTCATGACAAGGCTCCAGTACTCACTGCTTCATGTTTAGCATGATTTTATCTTGCATGTCGGTATAATAATGACGTTTTGAATTGTTCTCTACATGTTCACAAAAGGAGTGGAGTTTCTGCACAGGACTGAGTTTTGAGGTCACTTGTGATGTTTTTACCATCTGTATGCTAATTCGGTAAATCCTCTTTTTAATGAACCTATATTCTACCATGAGCAAGAGGTATATTGAACCATATTAGTACACAAGGATTAACAATATTCCTTGTTTTGATTTGATATCTTTTATGGTATTATTTGATAAAACAATTTGAAACAGTTAAAACAATTGATGTAATATTTATTTGATCAACTATTGTAAACAATGTAATTTGCTTTTATACAAAACAGTACACTCTAAATTTTAATATCTTCAAATATAACAAACTTGAATATAATGACTTGGTGTTCCCAATTAGTTACCCAAATAGAGGGATCTCAGCACCGTCTTGTCAGCAAGGCTCCACCACACAAGCACACACCCTGCAGTTAGTCAGGGTGTTGTTGGGTGCTTGACTGTGCACTGTAGTCCATCGACTCTTAACTTGAGCCCTGTGGCTTGGCCTAAGGAATCATCCATTGTTTACACATCTAGCAATGACCTGCACATGGCGATCTGTCTCACTGTTAGTCTGTACGTTATCTGTTTGTGGAAAATATATATATATATATATATATATATATATATATATATATATCTATATATATATATATATATATATATATATATATATATATATATATATATATATATATATATATAAATAATATGACTGCATGGTGTTATGGAGGGCTTAGGATTTAAGGGAAAGACAACAACTCCGTAAACCTTCCATTTCACTTGGCAACGTGGCTCATGCGATGGTGCTGCACCATTCACCCTTCTGCCACCATGGAAGACTCGCATAGGTCTCACTCTCACATCCTGCACAGCTAAGCAAAAGATGTTAAATATAACGTAAATAATAGAGGAGGGGGGGAGGTAGCGAGCTCCTCTGAGGAGAGTGATGGGGTGATGTGGCATTAGCGCAACTCAGGAGAGCTGTGCCTAAAGGCTCAAGTTAGATTTGATAGACTATAGTCAATTATAGATTAGAGTTTAATGCTTTTGTTGACCATAATCAGTACTGGATATTGCATTGAACTCTATTAGACAAAGTATACTTGTTCAATATTTAATTTACAAAATTTGCAAGAAAACATGTCAAGGCCCTTGTGAATACTTAGTGGGAACCTGTACTGATGAAGAAATGAACACAAGTACTGTAATGTTGTGACAGACTGTGCCAGGAACATGAACAAGTAGAATATGTTGGAATGAAGAACCTTCCTCTCTTGCCCATGCTTCATCAGGGTTGCCAGGTGTCTGATTTAAGGCTGAAGTCTGGGTAGTAAGCAGCACTGTTCAGTCTCCAGTCAGACACAAAGAAAGATACTCAGATTTGTTTTAATTTTACTTATTTGAAAAGTTAAGCTCATTTACTTAAGTTCATTTATTACATTGTCTTCACATTTGTTTATATTCACTTCCTATAAATAATCCATGGCCTATCCCCCACTACCTTTGAAAAGTCCCATATGAGCTGTACTGTAGCTATAGACTGCAGGTTCATGTGTAATATGAGGATCTGAAAACTATTAGGCTATTAGCTGGCAACTCTAGTTATCACCAAGCTGTGAAACTTCAGGAACTTGCTTTTGACAATACCATTGATCATTTGTAAGGTCTCTATGTTAAGGACTGCTATTATCTCAGTTTATAATAACATGGACACACTTGTTCATGTGTGTTCAATTTGACTGAATAATGAAAAGAAGAATTATTTAGTACACTATGTTGCTTTTATAGAAATACAATGCTTTTGGTGTAGGGAGAGAAAATTTAAATTAGTGAATCATACTGGAGTTCAATATTTATGCCATGGGAATGGGGATGCTTTCTGCTCATGAATAATTTGGAACAGACAAATGGGTGACTGAATTGTTTTTAGTAGATAGAGATTTACTGAACAAAGATGAGACTCACTGACAGAGCCTTTCTGTGATTCATTAGACAGATATTGGGACATTACATTGCTGCTATGAATAAAAGCTTCATAAATGGTCAAAAAAGGAAAGATTGTAGGTTTAAGTTGCTTAGAATATCATAAAAGGTTTGTGATATGTAAAGTAAAAATATGATGGTGATGTGTGGTACATTAACCCGGTAGCAGTGACGGGCCTAATTTGTGGCTTTACTGTATACCAGCGACGGGCCAAATTTTTGCCATGATATAACCCCCCAAAATAAATGATGCATAAACTGATCACAAATGCGTTGATATATATTATGAAATGGTTTGCGTGAGTGATGATTTTTTCTCATTTTTCTCGCTTAGAGGGGCCTTTAAGAAACATGTTAGTACAAGGAGAGGGAAAGTAGTAACTGGTATACTCAAGGGAAAACTGTATCGCTATTGATTGTTTTAGATGAAAATTTGTATTCTTATGAGTACTGTATAACAAGTGCTTTGTGATATGTAAAGTAATATTATGGTGGTGTGTTGTGGGGAACATAAACACAAATAAAGGGAAATTAGTAACTGATATACTCAAAGGAAAACTTTATTGCTGTTGATTGTTTTCCATGATCATTTATATTCTTATTCCCATATATTCTTCAGACCACAAGCACCACCATTGCCAAACTAGAGATTATACTTAGCTCTATATATTCTTCAGACCACAAGTACCACCATTGCCAAACTAGAGATTATACTGCCGGCTATAGATCCCATCAGGAGTCTTCTGTCTGGTGGTGTGACTTGAGGCATTATGAGTATCCTACAGATTCTACAACTGCATAAAACAATAACTTTGATGTATAGATGAGGCAAAATTTACAAGTGATTTTCTAATTTATTTTATTTATTTATTTATTTTATTTTTGAGTATGCACATGTTGCTTTGTTAATACATGTAGCAGCTGGTGTGAGTGTTGCGATAGGGAAATGTATGCTTGGTTATTGTATTGTAACAGTTGTCAGAAGTAAGGAAGGGTTATGACTGACATGCACAAAAGAGGAGTGTTGAACCAGGATGAGTTACAGGAGTGGAAAAATGAATGTCAACTTGCATGATTCTTTTTATTGGAATGTTTCTGTTCTGTAATAGCATTGTTTTAGTTGGCAGATTGAATTATGATTGGAGAAAGGAAGGGCTGTGGTTTACATAATTTATAGAAATCGATGTGATGAACTGGCAGAAGCAACTGGAGTGTAGAAAATGTATTGTCAGCTTGTATGAAACTTGTAATAGGGAAGTGTATCATTGCTTTGTACGGTTGGCTGACTGACATTATCTTATCATTATCATTATTAGTTCTATTTACACACACACACACACACACACACACACACACACAAATATTTGACAGCTGAATCCACAATGGGTGAATGCCAGGAAGATATGCATTTTATAAACAATCACAAGAAGCAAATCATTACAATGTACTGCAAACAGACAATAGGTTCACCAGGCCCTATATGCAAGCAGCCTATAGTGTTACTTGGCCCAGACAGCCCCCTCCCCCTCCTCATCCCTCCCCTGGCCATGTGCAGCTCTGAGTGTAACATGTTACTAACCAAGGAATCTGGAGCTCTGGAATCCTTGACCCTAACGACGCAATACTGTGACCAGATAATCAGGAATCAAATGATCTTGAAAATAAACTCAACATTTTAGAATTATTAAACTTTGTTATACCCTCTTGTCTTTGGTGGATGGGTCGCCCACAGCATAATTGGGTAGATGTTTTTCCCTGGTATATTAGTAGTAACGTTTGATAAGAGATGTAATTAAATGTAGGTAATCCGCAATCACAAATATGTCGGTAGCTACGAAATTAAAATGTTCTGTACTACTATTTCACAGCTGGTGGAAGATTGGCCTACCATGACAAGGCTTATTAATTTATTTTCCATTCAAATTCACCAGCATAATTTAGATACAGACATGCAAGACTTTTTTGTTAACGTAATATGACAGAGGTGGAGGCAATTAGGTTTTATGTGTTACTCTTTAAATCGCTTGCATATTTCATTATAGCCAACTGAGTGCAAGACCCTCAATCAGATTCGGTCTTGGACAAAGCAGAGAGCTGAGTCGGGTCTCGCACTTGTCAGGGGCCCGCTCTGTCACACCTGCCCACACCTGCTGTAGGCGGCCCCGCACTCTAAACTAACACTGAGTGGGGCAACTTGGGCCTCGCACTGGTTAGAAGTCCCTGTCCTCTTTTCCACGCAAGATATTTCAGGGCAGCAGCAGAAATGTTTCGCAGCGTGGAGCGGCGTATTATTAACCCCGCCAAGGTCACGCAGATGAAAAGTCGATCGCCGCCCGCCGCCAGCTGTCAGGGCGGCGGGCGGCGGGCGGGCAGCCTTGCGTGACACACTGTAGGGTTGCTGTGCTTCAGGCTTGGGTCATGTCCTTGAGGCTCAGGATTTAACTCTGATTCCGATAACGTTTATATACATCCGCTTTTGCGCATGCCAGGACGCATTGCATCAAAACGTTGCCAGAGACGAGATTTTTAGTATTATCCCTCCACTCATTATTCTAACACACTAGATCCATACACATTTAGAGCAGAGGCCGGAGAGACGAGAATGAGTATCTAAACTAATGTGCAATGTTTGGCTTTCCCGCTATTAACGCTAAATGTGCTCTAATGTGAAGGCATGTGGCATCTGTGAGCATCGATCCCAGCTGCAGGGGTCCGAGGCGGGTCCATCCCCTGCCCCCTGCCAGTCTCCGCGCCACAAGGGGTGGAAGAATACATACTGACTCCCGCAAGAGTGTCCACACGTGCGTCGTCATTAACCTCCGGAGCCAAAATGTTCACGCTTAATTTTTTAGGACATTGAAAACTGCTGCGTGTAAGCCAGTATTAAGTGAGGTTCGCCTTCATGCTCGCGTCGTGAGTGCAGAAAGCAACTCCCACTTCCACAACCGCCACCTCCACCTCCTCCACCGCCCCCGTCAGTATCTCCAGGTGAGTGTCAGGTGAACACGGCAGGGGAACGTGACACCTCTCATTAAGCTGTCACGAGGGAGAGGTAAGCTGCGTATGGGTTGGGGTTCCTCAAGATGTCTTCACGTATGTCTCCATGGGTTTGTCTTCAAGTATAATACGTGTGTGTGTCGCCCCTGTCTTCGATCCTATCTCCACTTAACGTCTTCCGCTGCTATTGTCTTCCTTCCATATTGTTATCCTTAGTGTGTGGTAACTTCCTTCACCATCTCTGTGTGTTCTTCCTTTCTTATGCTTTCGTCCTTGTCTTCGTTAGTCCAATCTTATTCATTATTCTCACATCTGTCTTCTCTTTCTTCACTTTTGTTTTCACCCTTGTCTTCACGTTACTTATCTCCGTTCCTCAGTCCAATCTTATTCATTATTCTCACTTAACTGTCTTCTCTATCCTCACTCTTGTCTTCACCTTTTCTTCACACACGTATTTTCTTCACCCTTGACTTCATACTATTTGCTGTCTTCGTTTTTCAGTTCAATCTTTTTCGTCGTTTTCCTCTCCTTGCCGAAACAGTCCTTGCTATCTTCACTCTTGTCTTCATTTTTGTCTTCATACTATTTTGTCTTCGTTCTTCGCTCCAATTTGTATCGTTATCCTCACTTTCTCGTAACTGTCCTCACTATCTGCACTCTTGTCTTCACTTTTCAAACTCTCGTCATCACTCGTGCACTCTTGTCTTCAAACTCGTCTTCGTTCCTCAGTTCAATCTTCATCATCATCCTCACTTTCTCGCAACTGTCCTCGATCGCTATTTCCACTTGTCTTCTTCACTCCTGTCTTCATACCACTGTTCGAACTATTGTCATCGTTCCTAAGTTGTCATCTCTCCAACTGCCTTCTCTATTTCTACTTGTCATCTTCACTCCTGTCTTCACATTGACCCCTTTGTTCTCATTAGTGTCTTCGCTATTCAGTCTAGTTCCTTCTTGTTGTTATCCTCAAGATGTAAAAGTCTAGTCATATTAATTTTATCCTCCCTTTCTTGTAACTGTCCTCTCTATTTCTACTTGTCATCTTCACTCCTGTCTTCATACTGACCCCTTTGTTCTCATTAGTGTCTTCGGTATTCATTCTAGTTCCTTCTTGTTGTTATCCCCAAGATGTACAAGTCGAGTCATATCCTCCTTTTCTTGTTCATCTTCACTCCTGTCCTCACACTGACCATATTGTTCTCACTAGTGTCTTCGCTATTCATTCTAGTTCCTTCTTGTTGTTATCCTCAAGATGTAAAAGTCCTCAATGTCACTGTCGTTCTCACTCTTTATCTTCTCCCCACTCTTGTCTCCACGCTGAGTCATGCTGTTTTCTTCACTCTGTCACAACGTTGATATTCTTCTCCCACTTGCCTTTTAGTTAGGATCAAAGTGTGTGTTTGAACCTCTCATTCAGCCTTGTTTCTTGTCCCAACATTTTTATTTTTTTATTATCCTGTTCATTCTCTTGTCTGGACTGATTCTATTGTTGTTCCCTTCTTGCTGTCAAAACTTACTCACTTCTTTCCTCAACACTTCATTTCTGTTCTGATGTTTCGTTTTTGTATTCGTCAACCATAACACCACTGAACCGCATATAAAGAAAACAGCACGACAACTATTAAGCATCATAGAAAAAGCGTGAAAATCCTAATTAATTATGAAAAGTGTTAGGCAAGATGATAGTACAATTATTCCTCCACGGTATACCTTATTGCTATTAAGTTGCGTTATTTGTTTCCTGTCAATCTCAGTTTTTTTGGAAGGGGGGAAGGGGGGGGGGTGTACAATAAAGTGATTTGCGTCAGAGAGAGAGAGAGAGAGAGTTAGTAGATTCATTCATAGCACATCTCAAAACTTATACTTGAACTCGGATATTTACGCTTTGGGAATGGATATGTATACACCATTATGCGTATGCTGTCTGCCGTGTGTGTGTGTGTGTGTGTGTGTGTGTGTAGCAAGATTGCCTTAATGCTGGCACCTGAATCTCTCTCTCTCTCCCCAAACAGACATAAAAATACGCTTAAACAAACAGACAAATAAAAAAAGCATACGAGTCATCGAAAACAAACACACAAACACAATAACAAAAGCATACAAATAAAACACACACACACACACACACACACACACACACACACACACACACATATATATGATGAATACGTTAAATAAGTTGCTGTTTTTTCCCTAGATAACAACTTAGCACACTCATGATAAGTATGTTTTCCTTAGATAAAGCGAGACGTGATATAATCTTGATAAAGCACATCCGTTATCTTCGAAACGGATAAAGATAAGCAAACATCACAACCCATTTTCTTTCATTCACCGCATCATAACCCATTACCCATTTTCTTTCATTCACCAACATCACAACCCATTACCCATTTTCTTTCATTCACCAACATCACAACCCATTACCCATTTTCTTTCATTCACATCATAAACCATTACCCATTTTCTTTCATTCACCGCATCATAACCCATTACCCATTTTCTTTCATTCACCGCATCATAACCCATTACCCATTTTCTTTCAATCACCAACATCACAACGCCATTAGTTCAGTTCCCATTTTCTCTCAACCCATTAGTTCAGGTCCCATTTTCTCCTATAACCCATTAGTTCAGGTCCCATTTTCTCCTATAACCCATTAGTTCAGGTCCCATTTTCTCTCCCAACCCATTAGATCAGGTCCCATTTTCTCTCAACCCCATTAGTTCAGGTCCCATTTTCTCCTATAACCCATTTGTTAGGCTCCTATTTTCTCTTACAACCCATTAGTTCAATTTCCATTTTCTCTCACAGTCGATTTAGTTCCCATTTTCTTAGTCATCACATCACAACCCATTAGTTCAGTTCTCATTTTCTCTCTCAACCCCTTAATTTAGTTCTCATTTTCTCTTACAACCCATTCAGTTCCCAGTTCCCATTTTCTCTCACAACCCATTAGTTCAGGTCCCATTTTCTGTCACAACCCTTTAGTTCAGTTCCCACTCTCTTACAACCCTTTCAGTTCCTAGTTCCCATTTTCTCTCACAACCCTTTAATTCAGTTCCCATTTTCTCTCATTCATCACATCACGACGCATCAATTCAGTTCCCGTTTTCTCTTACAACCCTTTCAGTTCCTAGTTCCCATTTTCTCTCACAACCCATTAATTCAGTTCCCATTTTCTCTCATTCATCACATCACGACGCATCAATTCAGTTCCCGTTTTCTCTTACAACCCATTAGTTCAGTTCTCATTTTCTCTCAACCCAAAAATTCAGTTCCCATTTTCTGTCATCACATCACAACCCTTACGTTCAGTTCCCGTTCTCTCCTACAACTCTTATTACCCATCAGATCAGCTCCCGTTTTCTTTTATTCACCATTTGGTCACACCGGCAGTACAGGTGTGTCTGTTATGAGTCTCCCTGACCTTATTTTTCTCTCCGCTGGTCCCGTGTGTTGGGTGTTAAGAAAAGAGTCCGAAGGTGGCCTCAAGATGCTGCTGTGACCACGCCCCACTGAGAGAGAGAGAGAGAGAGAGAGAGAGAGAGAGAGAGAGTCAGTGATGTCCTACACTCGCCCAGAGCTTCTTGCGGTTACGGAAAAGCGGACTGTGTTGAGTTAGCGTTGACGGGCCTTTCCGCAGGATGTGAGGGGCAGATAACCTGAGAAGTGATAGTGAGAAATCATCGTTTGTGTATAGCGTCTGTTTATAAGAGTAAGGGTCATCCACCTGTGATTTCCTTTCTTTCCTTTTCTTTCTTCTTGTCTTTTTTTTCATTTCTCTTGTTTGTTTTCCCTTTCCTGTTATCGCTTTTCCTCTTGTTTTCCCTTGGCACTGTTCCCTTGTGTCTTCCCGTCAAATTATCTTCAGTTTTCCACATGTAATAAATCTCTCACGTATAACCCAAGTTTTCTTACCTTACTCCACTGATCTCCATGTCGGCATCTCCCCTCTCTAAACATTCCTCTCCTGTTCACAGTTTTCTTTACTTGCCTTTCATTTCTCGTGTTATTTCCAAATCTTCTTTCAAAACATTCCTCTCCTGTCCGTAGTTGTCTTAGCTTCAGCTAACACCAAATCAACTTCATTAATCGCCAAATCAACTTCACTTATCACCAAATCAGTTCCAGTAATCACCAAATCAACTCCGGTAATCTCCAAATCAACTCCACTTATCACCAAATCAACTCCAGCAATCTCTAAATCAACTCCACTTACCTATCACCAAATCAGTTCCAGTAATCACCAAACCAAATTCAGTTATCTTCGTATCTTCAACTCTCTCTCTCTCTCTCTCTCTCTCTCTCTCTCTCTCTCTCTCTCTCTCTCTCTCTCTCTCTCTCTCTCTCTCTCTCTCTCTCTCTCTCTCTAAGTATTCTTCTGCCTAACTCCTGTCACCTCCAAGTCAAGTTTTATCATTACTGAATTTTCCCCCAATCATTTCCCTTCAAGTGTCCGGATATTCCACTTACCGTATATTCAGTCTATGGTCTCCTGCGCTGAGTTCCACTATTAATATTCTTGTGCAATGGACGCTCGCGGGGAACCTTGACCTGCGATACTAAACCATTATTAGAGAGCTGTGCGTGACCCTGGACCATAGGAAGTGGGAGAGGCTGCAGGTAGGAGAGGAAGGGGGGAGAGATATGTGTGTGTGTGTGTGTGTGTGTGTGTGTTACTTATCTTACTGACGCGCCGTATCCACCAGCAGGACTTCGGGAACCATGGAGGGCCACCTGAATCTGTCTCTTATTAGCTGCAACAACTCAGCAGCAGGCTTAAGATGTCCTCCCGCCACTTTCGTCACACCATCCATAAATTTCTCTCTCTGTCTTTCTCTTGCTCTTCTGCCTTCCACATCCCAGTCAACACCAGAATGCTTTTGGTGTAAAGGGAGTTTGAGGCTTCTCTTATGACTGGTTCATGGCGATATACAGCATTACAGACGCATACATAACCCTTAACTGACAACGGAAAAAAAACTATACATGGGTAGGAGCTGGAAGGGAGGAAGAGAAGTTTTTGTGTGGAAATATCAAAGTGTTGAGTATATAGAGGCAGTTAAGACCTCTATTATAACTCGTTCGTGTCGCTATATTGTTTTGAATGAAGCGTAAACATAACCCTGAACTGACAACGGAGAAAACTATATAGGTAGGAGCTGGAAGGAAGGAAGAGAAGTGTTTGTGTGGAAATATCAAAGTGTTGAGTATATAGAGGCAGTTATATATGGCTTCTATTGTAACTCATTCGTGTCATTATATTGTATTGAAAGAAGCGTATACATAACCCTGAACTGACAACATGGAAAACTATATAGGTAGAAGCTGGAAGGAAGGAAGAGAGGTGTTTGTGTGGAAATATGAAAGTTTTGAGTATATACAGGTAGTAAAGGCTTCTAATTAAGTGGTTCATGCCAAAATACAGCATTACATAGGCATGCATAACCCTACAGAGGGCAAGGGGCGAGGCTTAGAGAGAGAGAGAGAGAGAGAGAGAGAGAGAGAGAGAGAGAGAGGTGCATGCTGTTGAAATAAGAAAGTGTGAGGCCATGCAGGCAGTTAAACGTTATGTTATTTCTATCGCCTTGACCTGAGATGCACCTTCAGTGAGACGTATAAGGACCTGAACTAAGTAACAGGGGATGGTGTAAGTATGGAGGGAGGAGGAGGGGGAGCGGGAGGTGTGTGTGTGGAAATAAGAAAAAAGTGTTGGACATTGGGAGAGTTTAGGGCATGGTGTGTAAGTATGGAGGGAGGGGGAGCGGGAGGTGTGTGTGTGTGGAAATAAAAAAGTGTTGGACATAGGGAGAGTTTAGGGCATGGTGTGTAAGTATGGAGGGAGGGGGAGCGGGAGGTATACTAATGTGTGAAAATAAGAAAGTGTTGGACATAGGGATAGTTTAAGGCATGGTGTTTAAGTATATGAAGGAAGGAGGAAGGGAAGCGGGAGGTGTATGTATGTGTGGAAATAGAAAGTGTTGGACATAGGGAGAGTTCAGGGCAAAACCTTAATTAGTGAAGAATACAAACTAATTTTTTCCCTATCTCTTTCTTCGCCTCTTGTCCAATCATTCCTCTCTCCCCTTCTCTTTGCCTCTTCTTCTCTTTCTCTTTCTCCTCTCTCCCTCTCTTTTGCGTCTTATCATTTCTCTCTCGCCCCCTCTTTGCCTCTTCCTCTCTCTCTTTCTCCTCTCTCCCTCTCTTTTCCGGGAGGTGTATGTGTGGAAAGAAGAGTGTTGAATATAGGGAGAGAGTTTAGGGGAGAATGTCAGCATAGAGGGAGGAGGGGAAGCGAAAGGTGTATTTGTGGAAAGAGGAGAGTATTGGACATAGGGAGAGAGTAAGGAGAGGATGTAAGCATAGAGAATAGAAGGGCGGGGCAGCGGAAGGTGTATGAGAAAAACACACACACACACACACACACACACACACACACACACACACACACTCACTCAAAGAAAAGGGAAAGGGCGCGAGAGAACAGTTACACGCAATCAACCTCATTTTTTTTTTCTTTTTTTTTTACGTCGTAGCCTATTGCGCTGTCATGAGTCTTTCGAAATTAAAGTGATTCATGGGTGGTGCAAGGGAGTTATAAATGGCATAATGTACTGAAGGAAGGAAGGAAGAAAAAAAAAGGAATATTGGAAGGGCAGCAAGTTACAGCTTCCAATATGAACTGTTCCCTACCGCGCCGCTAATGGACTGGACCTGGGATGCGCATTAGCGAGGCAGAAAGATGACGAAAAAGAATAAATTGAAAGCCGTTGCGGTAGAAGAAGGGGAGAGAAGAGGTGAGGGGAAATACTACGTGCTTTAGTTAATATAGGAAGGAAGGGAGGAAGAGGAGCGTAAATATACCATGCGTCCTCAGCTACCGAGATTTTGCCGTTAATTTAGTGGGAAGAGGGAGAGAGAGAGAGAGAGAGAGGATACATAAGGTGTCAGAAAAGATTGGAAAGACGGTGAGAGAGATAGGTGAGGAAAAAGTAGCATGCATTCTATATTTACCGAGGTGTAGCTGTCAATCTCGTGGCAAAGGAAAGGGCGAAGAGGAACGATAAGTCTCAGCGAGGTTGGAAGAGGTGGAGAAAGAGATAGGTCCGAAAATTCACCTTGCATTCTTCAATTATCGAGGTTTAGCTGTCTAGACGGCAAAAGAGAGGAAGAGAGGCGAAAGAGGAAGAGAGCATAAACAGAGAAAGAGGCAAAGAGAGGGCGAGAGATGAGTGATAGAAGAGGAGGAGAAAAAAATAAGTGAGAAAAATCATAATGCATTCTTTAGTTACCAAAATTTCGCTGTCTAGGCGGTAAAAGAGAGGAAGAAAGAGAGCGAGAGGAAGAGGCAAAGAAAGGGCGAGAGAGGATTGAAAGGAGAAGAGGCAGATAAAAAGATAGGGAAAAATCAGCTTGCATCTTCAGTTACCGAATTTTTCCTGTCTAGGCGGTAAAAGAGAGAAGAGAAGAGGAAGAGAGAGGAGTGATGGGGTGTCAGACGAGACGGAGGGGAAGACGTGCATGTAAATATTCAGCTTACGTTCTTAGCTACCGAGATTTAAATGCCAGTCAGGGTTCATAAAGGACGTGTTTGGCTGCCTGTCAGTTGTCAAGGTATAATGGTCGTGAAGGAGACGTTGAGTGGGTAGAAGAAAGACATGTTTGAATATTCTTCCCTCCCTCCCTCCCGTTCTCCCTTCCTCCCCTCCTCCTGTCCCTCGCCCCGGCTCCTGTACTGCTTCTTCTCTTTCCCTGGCTTCCTGTATAGTCTTCCACTTCCTTCCTCTCTCTCTCTCTCTCTCTCTCTCTCTCTCTTAGTCAACACGATTATCTCATTTTAAAACAATCTCGACCGCCACTTTACCATAATATTCGCTGAGGTAGAAATGCAGTGTTGGTGGCCACTAGACGTTATTATGTAATTTCACTAAGGTTCAACGACTAACCACCCCACCTAGTCTAAACCATAGGGTCTGTGTGGTTCTGAGTATCTATGTAAATCACTGTCTATCTATCTATCTATTTATCTTACACAGTCATACGCAACTTCACCCACCCGTGTACCAACCCTATCCCAATCTCTCTTCCGTAACCTGCCTCGCGTCACTGAATTTCCTAATCTCTCTTGCTTCACCATAGGGAGGCTGGAAGTGGCCTTGAGTCCCATCTGGTGCCGACGTAACAAACGGCTGGCGGGCTGAAGGAGGGAATGGGGTCAGGGTCGCGCAGCCAGCCGAGCAAGCCGATAGGGGACAGCGTATAGACTCGCGCGTGGCTATACCGTCTCGCTTCCTGCTCGCTCTCTCTCTCTCTCTCTCTCTCTCTCTCAAGGTAAAATATGAATGATTATCCTGAATTGCCGAGGATTAAAGGTAGATCGTTTAAGATTGTAACATTGTTTGAAAAAAAAAAAAATACACACACTTGTAGACAGCCTATGGTGGTAATACTGTTTGAGAAAAAGATGTAAAGTTTGTCAGCGTGTGGTGGTAATACTGTTAAAATAAAATACACAGACAGCTTGTAATAGTAACAGGAAAATACATGAAGATAGACAGCTTGTGGTGGTAACATTGTTTGGAAAAGATATAAAAGGTAGAGGGCTTATGTGTGTGTTAAGAAAAAAAAAGATACTCAGGTAGACAGTTTGTGGTGGTAACATTGCACGGAGAAGATAACAAAGGCAGGCAGCTTGTGTTGGTAACGTTGCCCCCCATTCACTGCGCCGTAGCATACCAAAGCGCGTCGTTGTGTCTCGGTTGCGTAACTGGCGGGGTTGTGAGGGAGGGAGGAAGGAAGGGATGTTCGTGGGTCCGTCCGTAGCAAGGTCTGCGGACGAGGCTATCTCTTTAAGCCTTGACTGGCGAGGAGGCTTGTCCATCTCTCCTTCTCACCGCCCACACACACGAGCGGGCCATACGAGCTTGACTCATTCCTCTCTATAAAATTAATTGGTAGGTACATTTTTTTGAGCGTTGGCCCTGAGTAAGACATAAGGGCGTAGATATTGCTTGCAGTATTAGGGAGAAGGTTTGAGGACGTAGATATTGCTTGAAGTGTTAAATAGAAGGTATGAAGATGTAGTTAGTATCAGGTAGGAAGTAGGAGGACTTGGTTATGGCTTCAAGTATTAGGTAGAGGATATGAGGATGTAGATATTGCTTGAAGTGTTAGGTAGAAGGTATGAGGACGTAGTTATTTCTTGAAGTATCAGGTAAAGGGTTTGATAACGTATACATTGCTTGAAGTATTAGGTAGAAGGTTTCAGAACGTAGATATGGCTTGCAGTATTAGAGAGGAGGTTTGAGGACGTAGATATTGCTTGCAGTATTAGAGAGAAGGTTTGAGGACGTAGATATTGCTTGAAGTATTAGGTAGAAGGTTTGAGGACATAGTTATTTCTTGAAGTATCAGGTAAAGCGTTTGAGAACGTAGATATTACTTGACGTATTAGGTAGAAGGTTTGAGGACAGTTATTTCTTGAAGTATCAGGTAAAGGGTTTGAGAACGTATATATTGCTTGAAGTATTAGGTAGAAGATATGAGAGCGTAGATATTGCTTGAAGTATTAGGTAAAGGGTTTGAGGACGTAGGTATCGTTTCAAGAATTAGGTAGATAGATATTTTTAACAATCTTTCCATCACACGAAAATACATCACGAATCTCACCTGTGCCTGACACGTGCAAAGTTACCTTCCCTCGCCGCTTAGGTATTTCACTCGCCACTCTCATCGCTGCGGTCTGAACACAACCACAGCGATAAAAACACTCCGTTATCATTCGTCCCCCGCCCCAGCGTTACGAAAGAGCACGCGGACTAGTGATGAAAGTGAAATGACCAAAAGATACGTTGATTGCGGCACATTCACACACCCTGACACATGAACAGATAATGACAATGATAAGTCCGCTGTGGTGTCTCCGTTCATGTGTATTTTAAGATATTTATTACCGTATACCCTTTTGTCCTTGCATTTCTAGAATTTTCCGTACTCTCGTTCTCTTTCTCTCTCGTCGCTTTCACTCTCATTCTCTCTTTCTCGGCGTCTCAGGTGTTTCGGGGCTGTTGAAGAGGCGGCTTATAGTGTCCGCATTCCTTCCTCTACCTGTTTCATCTCTTAATAATAAAATGATATAATAATAACAATAACAAAAAATCATCACAAATTCTTAACGGGTGCGCTTTGTATGTTGAAACGATACCCCTATAAGAACATCAACTCGCCTTACGCATATTAAAAGTTGCATCACCACCAATATAAATAAATAAATAAAATAAAATAGAAAAAAATATTAGAAGGTGCTGCCCTTATTGCCGGGTAGACTATCTTGAAGAGCCTTGTAGACGGCCTCAATTAACCCGTTCGTGAAGTGGACGAATTTTTGTTTTATTTAATTTAAGGCCACCTCTTTGGATTCTTTTTGTGAGCAGCGAGTAGCGGGCTTTTTTTTTATTATTGTTTACTTTTTTGTGCCCTTGTGCTGTCTCCTTTGTTGTAAAAAAAAAAAAGAAGTGGCTGCCGTGATATATATATGATTTGCTTGGCCGATGCTGTTTCTATCTGCTCCTCTCGACCGAAATCGTTTTAATGACTACAGCTTTCCAATTCATTCCGTCACGACTCTAGTAACCTAACACCTAATAGCAGATCCTGGTCTTCTGGTTGGTGGCGGGGCAGCAGCGTTTGTCGTTGGGGTGCGGGCTGTCGGTATTGCAGTAGTATCTCAGCAGGCCAGCGGGAGAGCGTGGGACAGGGTCTGGGTATTATTCCAACACTTGTGCGATGGTTGAAAACTGCCATTGGTATTCTTTATGGGGGGGAGAGGGAGGAGGGAGGAAGGTGGCGCACTCTTCGTCTTTGTCAAAAAATTCTCCCTTTATCTATCCATCCATCTATCTATCTATCCATCTATATCTAAGTATTTCTCTATTTTTTTTTTTTTTTTTTTTTTTTTTTTTTTACGTCGCTGCCTATTGCGCCGGTAGGCATCTTCCCGGTGGGGCCTGATGGTCGGCCCAAGGCTTCTTCCCGGTGGAGCCTGATGGTCGGCCCAGCCCGTTCTGGCGCAGGCGAGTGTTTATAGTGGCGCCATCTTGCATTGGCTCATGCTGCCCCCCGGAACTCGTTCTTGATTCGCTTGGACGGCTTTCTCTAGAGTCCGGGTTGATGGGTGGTCTTCAGGACAGCATGTGGGTAGTTTTAAGCCACTCGGCGGTGACTGAAAAATCCGAGGTGGTAGCGTGGGGATTCGAACCCGCGTCGTCCATCACGCGGTGAATGTGGGCCCAGTACGCTACCAGTTCAGCCACCGCCTACCGCCTATATCTATCTATGTATGTGTCTCTCCTCCTCGCAAGGTATACACGCAGTTGGAACATTCTGAAAGCTTCGTCGGCACGGATTGGATACAACGGAGAGCCTTGAGTGTGGGCGGGAAGGGTTCGATCTGGCTGCTGGGGTGGCTGGAGGGGCGGGATGGGCGGACTGGTTGACCTAAAGGGGTATGTCAGACCGGAGGAGAGAGAGAGAGAGAGAGAGTCATGGCGGCGTGCTGAAGCAAGACTCGGCTCTCACTCTCCCTCACTCTCACCCTCTTCTTCACCTTCATTATCTCCACCATACTCCCCATTCTCTCCCTCCCTCCCTCCTTCCCTCCTATTATACCTCCCCTCCACCCTCCCCTCTCTTTAACCTACTCTGGAAACTCTCTCTCTTCCCCTTTCTCACACTTTTTTCCCCACCTGATATTATCCCTCTCAATATTAATTTCTCTCTCTCTCTCTCTCTCTCTCTCTCTGCCTCCATTTTTTTTTTCTCTTCTCTTATTTCGTATTTTCTCTCTTTCATCTCCCGTCTCCGTATTTCACTCTCCTGGTAAACTCTTTCCTTCTCATCTCCTGTTTTTTTACCATCTCATCCTTTACCCTTTCATTTATTTTTTGTCCCATTCCCTTCCTTCCTCCCTCCTTTCTCTCTCTCTCTCTCTCTCTTCCTCCTCTCCTATCTCATGTTCTCTCTCCTCTACCTCCTATCTCTGTATTTCCACTCTTTATAAACTACTTTTTTCTCCTCACTTTCTTTTTACTTTTTTTTCATTCCTCTCCCTTTTGTTTTATTTTTTTACCTCCCATTCCGCCCCTCCTTCCTCTTCCCTCTCCTCTCCCTTTCCCTCTATTCCACTCTTATCAAAATTTCTCTTCCCCTCCCTCACTCTTTCTCTACCTACTTTCATCCCAATTTTTACTTTTTCCCTCCTTCCTTCCCTCCCCCCTCTCCCCTCTCTCTTACTCTCCCTTCTCTTGCCCTCTTTCACCTTTTCTTTTTAATCAAGGGTATAGTAAGAAGAGGAAGTGGGTTAGTGGCGAGGGTGTACAGGTGGGGGAGAAGGAAAGGCAATAGGAGTGTACAGTTGTGTGGTGTTGATTCGATCGTTGTTCTGGTGTAGTTATCGTTCATCGGGCACCTCCCTCACTTCTCTCTCTCTCTCTCTCTCTTACTCTATTAGCATCATCTCCCTTCCTCATCCTCATTTTCACCCCTTCCCTCCGCCCCTCTTTCTTTTTTTCTTTCTTTCTTCCTCTCGTTATTTATTTGTTTATTTATTTGTTATATTGATTGGTGTCTTTGTCTGTCTGTGTCTTTCTCCCCCCCCCCCCTACTCTCTCTCTCTCTCTCTCTCTCGCTGGGTACGATTGCAAGGCGTCTGATGCAACACAAACACCAACGATGAAAAACAACACACAAAAACGGGGTAAGCCGAGGGACGTATGGACCAACACTGGAGATGAAAGTGTTCGTTTTTGTGTTCGTTGTGTTGTGTTGCGTCGCTGACCTGACCTCTTGCCTTTTTTGTTTTAATTTTTCTATCATTTTAATCTCTGTTCGCGGTGTTGCTTCACCGTCTTTCTCTCAATGACTTGTTTATGAGGCTATGGGACCCAGGGAAGTGTACCTCTCACACTGTTGCAACCACGAACACAGGATATCCTCCTTCCACTCGTCTGTACACACCCACAGCGGATAGAAACAACTCCTGTGTCCCTTATGTAAGCTCTTTCTCCACAGGGGGGGGGGGGGGGGTAAGGGTGCGAAAGGGTGCCTCCTCTCTCTATGGGCAGCCTTGCTCAATGCACGACTTTGACTCCACTACGCATGAGATGGCTGGCGGTCAGGATATCCTCTTCCCAGACTGGCTAAACGGGAAGGACGGGGTGGGAAGTGCATATAAGGTTGAGGGGCGGGAAGAGAGAGGGGGGGGGGGAGAGGGAGAGTGTCAGAGTGTGTGTGTGTGTGTGTGTGTGTGTGTGTGTGTGTGTGTGTTGACTAAGCAAAAACTCCCGGACGATGCTTGCCTGCGTAATAGTCTGCGGCTCTTATCCCGTAACACCCGCCCTCGCGTCCTGACAAGCAAACAGCAACGCACGGGCTATTGAGGAGGTCCCGTGTGCCTTTCATTCATGGCTACCTGGAGGGAGTGTTCGCGCAAGCCACTACCGTCCGCCGCTGCGTGAGATGGTTGCACGTTATGAAGCTGGGAAGGAGAGAGGAGAGTGTAGGTGTGTAGAGAAGGGATGTTGTGGTAGCGGCATAAAGGTGTAGACTGTAGACTGATGCTTGCAAGTCTAGGAAGCGAAAAGGTAGGGAAGATGTGAATAAAAGAGATAGGTAGGTTTTTTTTTACAACAAAGGAGACAACTCAAGGGCACAAAAAAAGGATACAATAATAAAATAAAAAAAAGCCCGCTACTCCCTGCTCCCAAAAAGAATCCAAAGAGGTGGCCGAAAGAGGGGTCAATTTCGGGAGGAGAGGTGTCCTGATACCCTGTGATTGAAGAAAGATAAATCAATAGACATGTAAAGAGAGAGAGAGAGAGAGAGAGAGAGAGAGAGAGAGAGAGAGAGAGAGAGAGAGAGAGAGAGAGAGAGAGAGAGAGAGAGAGAGAGAGAGAGAGAGAGAGAGAGAGGTAGATGTGGTGTTGCAATATAGCAGTACCATGTTTGTACACACAGGGACTCGGTGATTCTCTCTGCCAGTATAATCATATTTATGCTAATGCGGGGAAGAACATCACATGACAGCCAGCCGCCAGGAGACAGGTCGGGGATTGCAACATTGGAAAACTGAAGGTAAAGACTACAAAGACCTAAAACTACTCACGAAAGATGACGTTAGTAGTTACTGAAAAACATTACTGACTCAAAAGAATAGACCCATTATATTCAGAAACAGGTTATACGAACACCTCTGCGAACTGGTTACTTACTTACTTATTTGCAACATTGAAAAGCTGAAGGTAAAGACTGCAAAGACCTAAAACTACTCACGGGAGATGAAGTTAGTAGTTACTGAAAAACATTACTGACTCAAAAGAATAGACGCATTATATTCAGAAACAGATTATACGAACACCTCTGAGAACTGGTTACTTACTTACTTATTCATTTATTTATCTACTTACTATTTTTTTTATTCATATATATGTTAAAAGTCACATATGAAGTCACCTCGGTCGCAAATGCTACACCGGGCGTGGACTAAGTAAAAAGCCGTCAAACCGGAGCTCAATTAAGCATTATAGATCCCCGCGCTTGCTCGTCGGGACACACACACACACACACACACACACACACACACACACACACACACACAAGGGGAAAGGGAGAATATTTAGTGAAGAAAAGTGGAAGGGGAAAATTTATTGGAGCGTTGAGATAAAGGTAGCGGAGTTCACACACACACACACACACACACACACACACACACACACACACACACAAGGAAGGGAATGTGCCGCGTTCGTTGCAAGGCCGCCGTGTCTCGATCTGACTGGTGTTGCCTGACTGCGTTCGTGCCTTGACCTGCCTCAGCCTGCCTCCCCTTCCTCCTCCTTGCAACTGTAAAGGTGTGTGCAATACTGTCTGTCTGTATATGTATGTATGTATGTATGTATGTATGCTTGTTTGTGTGTATGGAGAGAGACAGACAGATTTAGGGTATCAGGACACCTCTTCTCCCGAAAATGACCTCTCTTTTTGGCCACTCCTTTGACCTCTATTCAGGAGCAGTAAGTAGCGGGCTTTTTTATATTTTTCTTTACGCCCTTGAACTGTTTCCTTTGCTGTAAAAAAAAGACGTACAAACAGAGACAGAAACGGAGTGAGAGAGACAGATATTTTTATAGATGTTCAAACCACAGACCTTATGAACCAAACTATGTTGTGAAATGACATCAAACAGCCGCCATGACGTTGCATTTCTTTGGCCTTGGCGAATGTTAGGTGGAGGAAATGGAGGCTGTGTTTTTCTTTTCTTCTCAAACGAATCAGCTGTGTTGCACTGAATCCCTGAAGGCGGGAGGAGCGTATTCGATTTTATCCTATAGCGACGTTGGTGAAAAAAAAAAAAGATCCAGTCTGAATATATTTGCTTTGTTTTGCACCGTGAATTCCGTTCGTGACGCTTAATCAGTCATCAACAATTTAAAGGGAACTACATTCGTAAAGCTTTGAAGTATTTTAAATCACTCGACGTGTGTGTGTGTGTGTGTGTGTGTGTGTGTGTGTGTGTGTGTGTGTGTGTGTGTGTGTGTGTGTGTGTGTTTAACCTCAGACAGATAAAAAGTGCCGTTAAATCAAACGGGTAACACATTTTTCGAAACTTTTGAAATGCATGTTCCCAGTGACCTTCCCTCGAGAGCTGGTTTTTCCCCAAGCCCCCATCACTCCCCTTCCCCAACCCCTCAACACTCCCCTTTCTCCGAGACTCCTCCTCCTCTTCCTCCCCTCCCCTACCCAGTATCCCTTTCTTGCTTCACTCTCCCTTTCTTATTCCCCGACTCTTCATCTCTCACTCTCCTCGATCTTGTCACCTTTCCCTCCGTTCCTTCCTCCTCGTTCTCTCCCCTACCATGCCCCCACCATGTCCGCCCTCATCCTCCCCTACCTACCCCTCACCTTTCTCCTCCCCGTCATCTCTCTCATCACTTTCGCCGCAGCCAAGGTCACCTAGGTCGCTGAGCCGAGCCGTGTGACCTTCCGAAGACTGGGCGGCGGCAGCTTTCCCAAACTTCGTGACCAAAAGCATGTGACACAGGATTACGACAGCGGCGGCGATGCAGGGGAGGCTGACTTGGGGTGCAGGGCGCGCCGATCGAGGAGGATATGTAATGGAGGGAGGAGGAGAATATGCAGTGAAGGAGAGAGGAAGGGGATGATATGCAGTGAAAGGAAGGGGAAGGGAGAATATTTCAAAAGGGGAGAGGAAGGGGAGAATATTTAGTGAAGAAAAGTGGAAGGGGAAAATTTATTGGGCCGTTGAGATAAAGGTAGCGGAGTTCAAAGGTATTGGAGTTAAAACAGGGCCGTAATTTCTGGGGGGACTAGGTGCTTTAGCTCCCTAATGCTTTCTATATATCAATTACCCATTTATGTTAATTTCTCCGATATTTTTGCTTGGCTTATTAAAATTTACTAGGATATAGCAACAATCTACTCTCTAGAAGCTGCCTCTTTGATTGCTTGTTACATTGACAGCTGTTGTATATAATATCATGCATTTGGTTATTATGTCTGTCTATCGTTTACTTTTATGCAACCTCAACTTGGGAGTCGAGCTATGAATGTAGCGCTGTGATTGGCTGGGCTTGTATGGGCAGCCCTTACAAGATGGTCTAAATAGTCCAGTGTATCCTATCACAGTCTTTTTTTTGTTGTTTTTTTGTAGTTAGCAAGTAAGGTTACAGTCTCGGGAACCCACTCACCAAGTTATCTTTGCGCGATGACTTGAAACTGTTCCTCCACATCTCGTATTGTTTTGGTTATCTGCCGTGTTGTTTTCTTCTTGTAGCGAGGCAGCGACTCTTTTTTGTTGCTGTTATGTAAGATTAGAGTCTCGGGAACCCACTCACCAGGTTATCTTTGCGCGATGACTTGAAACTGTTCCTCCACATCTCGTATTGTTTTGGTTATCTGCCGTGTTGTTTTCTTCTTGTAGCGAGGCAGCGACTCTTTTTTGTTGCTGTTATGTAAGATTAGAGTCTCGGGAACCCACTCACCAGGTTATCTTTGCGCGATGACTTGAAACTGTTCCTCCACATCTCGTATTGTTTTGGTTATCTGCCGTGTTGTTTTTATCTTTTAGCGAGGCAACCATTCTTCTTTTTGTAGCTGTTATGTAAGATTAGAGTCTCGGGATTCCGCTCACCAGGTTATCTTTGCGCGATGACTTGAAACTGTTCCTCCACATTTCGTATTGTTTTGATTATCTGCCGTGTTGCTTTTATCTTTTAGCGAGGCAACAATTCTTCTTTTTGTAGCTGTTATGTAAGATTAGAGTCTCGGGATTCCACTCACCAGGTTATCTTTGTGCGATGTTGACTTTAAACTGTTCCTCCACATTTCGTATTGTTTTGATTATCTGCCGTGTTGTTTTTATCTTTTAGCGAGGCAACAATTCTTCTTTTTGTAGCTGTTATGTAAGATTAGAGTCTCGGGATTCCACTCACCAGGTTATCTTTGTGCGATGTTGACTTTAAACTGTACCTCCACATTTCGTTTTATTTGGGTTTTGGTTATCTGCCGTGTTGTTTGCGTCTTTTAGCGAGGCCACAGTCTATTTTTCTGTAGTTAGCAAGCAAGGTTTTAGTAGTCTAGTAATATATTTTGATAAGGCTTCTGCTTTAGAGAGGCCACAGTCTATTTTTCTGTAGTTAGCAAGTATGGTTTTAATAGTCTAGTAATACATTTTGATAAGGCTTCTGCTTTAGCGAGGCCACAGTCTATTGTTTTTGCAGTTATCGAGTAAGGTTATAGTCTCAGGAATCTACTCACCAGGTTATCTTTGTGGAATGATTGGAAACTGTATCTTCATATCGCTTAATTTTTCAGATTTTTGGTTTTCTTTCTGCCATGTTGTTTTGTGTTCCAGCGAGGCCACAGTCTATTGTTTTGTAGTTAACGAGTAAGGTTATAGTCTCGGGAATCCACTCACCAGGTTTTCTTTCTGCAATGATTGGAAACTATCTTCATATCGCGTATATTTCGAGGTGTTGGTTTTCTTTTTGCCGTGTTGTTTGCGTCTTTCAGGGAGGCCACAGTCTATTTTGGAGAGACAGAAAGCGTGCCATGAACTAGGGAACAGATAAAGGCTGAAGAAGTTAGAATGACATTGAAGAATAAGAAATGGACCGCTAGAGATTATACAAAGGTTGAATGAGTTATACCGGCACCAAGGCATAAGGAACAGATAAAGTTTGAAGAAGCTATAACGGGAGTAAAAAAAGGAAGAAACAGACTTAGGCATATATAAAAGATAAAAGAAGGTAAAACGGCAATAAAGAAGAGCAAGAAATGGACTAGAGAATAAACAAAGGTAGAATAATATATAACGGTAACAAGGCTTTTTTTTTTAACAGCAGAGGAGACAGTGCAAGGGCGTAAAAAAAAAATAATGAAAAAAAAGCCCGCTACTTACTGCTCCTGAGAGAATGGACTTGTGCAGATCATATTAAATCTAGAACTAATAGAAGATGGACAACCAAAGTAATTCAGTGACAACCCAGGAATTGTAGAATGAAATTAGAACCATTGCTGAAGGAGATAGATGAGACTAACATCAGATAGAGGTTGAAGTATGTGGAAAAAACGTCTTTATTATGCAGCAAATTAATGAGGGCCGAGAATAATAATGGTAATGATTGTCACACTAATGAGCCTCCCTACAACATTCTTTTATAATATGTGACGGGGAAAAGTCGTGTTAAAATATTCAGATGAAGTATGTGCAGTCACGGAATATTGGAAGTGACTTATTGTAAAGCTGGAGGCGGCACGCAATTAGCTTCACCTGAGCCCTTAATAATTTGAACGAACACCTGTGAAAGGGTTTGAAGGCGTGCCGCGTATGAGAGAGAGAGAGAGAGAGAGAGAGAGAGAGAGAGAGAGAGAGAGAGAGAGAGAGAGAGAGAGAGAGAGAGAGAGAGAGAGAGAGAGAGAGAGAGAGAGAGAGAGAGAGAGAGAGAGAGAGAGAGAGAGAGAGAGAGAGAGAGAGAGAGAGAGAGAGAGAGAGAGAGAGAGAGAGAGAGAGAGAGAGAGAGAGAGAGAGAGAGTTTGTGTGTTTGTTTGTGTGTGTGTGTGTGTGTGTGTGTGTGTGTGTGTGTGTGTGTGTGTGTGTGTGTGAGAGAGAGAGAGAGAGAGAGAGAGAGAGAGAGAGAGAGAGAGAGAGAGAGAGAGAGAGAGAGAGAGAGAGAGAGAGAGAGAGAGAGAGAGAGAGAGAGAGAGAGTACCGTACATAGGTCATGCCTGCTCTATCATGAAGGCAAAGGGACTACACCTGGAACACCTGCGCTGATTGGGCTCACCTGGGCCAGTGACACACCAATGGACAGCCTTGAAAGTATTTGGCGTGTATTAATGTCAGGTGTGGGGGTCTTCAGGTGATTTAGGGCTGTATTTTAAGACACCATCGCTTCTCACATCAACTATTTCAAAAGGTCAAAGAGGGAATCAATCGGGTTTTCATGAGCGTTTTTTAAGGTTCATGGCACAGACTACCACAAGGGTCATAATACTACCCCTGGAAAGGCCTACAGCTCCTACGAAAGCCATGTCAAATATGTGAACTTGGGCGACGAAATGTTTTGAAATACGACCCTTATACTCGTCGACACAGTTGCCAGCTCAGCGTTTGGTCCCTCTGCCATATTATTCCTATTTCAGTTTACTTTTTTTGAGGGGGAGTTACCTTTTTTTCTTTTTTTTCTTTTGTCATTTTTATTCAGCCATTAGCCTTATTATCATCATTACTATGCCTATACGACCTTCATCATCATTACCTTCACACCACACCAAGGAAACAAAAGGAGAGAGGATAACAGTTGTGAAAAGGGCGCAGAAGGAGGGATGTGACAGTGCGTATTTAGCGGAGGAATGTGAGAACCAACGCATCAGAAGATAGAAACCTTGAGGTAAAACAAACAAAAATCAAAATCTAACAGCTGTGTCCATAGAAGCCAGGATGCATCGAGCTTCTGCCACCAACGAGAGTACTTTATTAACCTTGAACTTGAACTTGTTGGGTTAAAATCATGCGTAAAAAATAAATAAATAAATAAATAAATAAAAAACAATGGAAAGTTGGTATTCTGTTTACTAAAGCAGGAACAGCGCCTAGAGGACTATTATTTCTTTGTTTATTACCCTTGACCTATTTCCTTGACAGTAAAAAATATCACACTGGCCCTGATTTTGTTGCTCCGTGTGTTATGGCGACCCCTTACCTCTGACCCCTGACCTCCGTTGACCTCTTTTTACCTGTGTTGGTGTCCTGTGAGTGTGACTAGACGGCTGACGAGTGTGTAGCATCTATTGTTGATGGTTTGAAGCGATCTGAGATGTGGACATTTGCCAAGACTCTGGAAAGGTGAGTGAGGAGGGCCAAACGAGGAATGGGAATCACTATAATGGAATGGGAATCACTGTAATGGAATGGGAATCTTTATAATGGAATGGGAATCACTGTAATGGAATGGGAATCTTCATAATGGAATGAGAATCAATATAATAGAATGGGAATCACTGTAATGGAATGGGAATCACTATAGGAATGGGAATCACTGTAATGGAATGGGAATCACTATAGGAATGGGAATCACTGTAATGGAATGGGAATCATTGTAATGGAATGGGAATCACTTTAATGGAATGGGAATCACAGTAATGGAATGGGAATCACTATAATAGAATGGGAATAACTATAGGAATGGGAATCACTGTAATGGAATGGGAATCACTATAATGGAATGGGAATCACTATAATGGAATGGGAATCACTATAGGAATGGGAATCACTGTAATGGAATGGGAATCACTATAATGGAATGGGAATCACTGTAGGAATGGGAATCACTGTAATGGAATGGGAATCACTGTAATGAAATGGGAATCATTGTAATGGAATGGGAATCACTTTAATGGAATGGGAATCACAGTAATGGAATGGGAATCACTATAATAGAATGGGAATAACTATAATGGAATGGGAATCACTATAATGGAATGGGAATCGCAGTAATGGAATGGGAATCACAGTAATGGAATGGGAATAACTATAATGGAATGGGAATCACTATAATGGAATGGGAATCACTTTAATGGAATGGGAATCACAGTAATGGAATGGGAATCACTTTAATGGAATGGGAATCACTATAATAGAATGGGAATCACTATAATGGAATGGGAATCACTATAATAGAATGGGAATAACTATAATGGAATGGGAATCACTATAATGGAATGGGAATCACTATACTGAAATAGGTATCACTGTAATGGAATGGGAATCACTATACTGAAATAGGTATCACTGTAATGGAATGGAAATCACTATAATGGAATGGGAATCACTATAATGGAATGGGAATCACTATACTGAAATAGGTATCACTGTAATGGAATGGGAATCACTGTAATGGAATGGGAATCACTGTAATGGAATGGGAATCACTATAATGGAATGGGAATCACTATACTGAAATAGGTATCACTGTAATGGAATGGAAATCACTATAATGGAATGGGAATCACTATAATGGAATGGGAATCACTATAATAGAATGGGAATCACTATAATGGAATGGGAATCACTGTAATGGAATGGGAATCACTGTAATGGAATGGGAATCACTATAATAGAATGGGAATCACTGTAATGGAATGGGAATCACTGTAATGGAATGGGAATCACTGTAATGGAATGGGAATCACTGTAATGGAATGGGAATCACTGTAATGGAATGGGAATCACTATAATAGAATGGGAATCACTATAATGGAATGGGAATCACTATAATGGAATGGGAATCACAATAATAGAATGGGAATCACTATAATGGAATGGGAATCACTGTAATGGAATGGGAATCACTATAATGGAATGGGAATCACTATAATGGAATGGGAATCACTATAATGGAATGGGAATCACTATAATGGAATGGGAATCACTATAATAGAATGGGAATCACTATAATGGAATGGGAATCACTATAATGGAATGGGAATCACTATAATAGAATGGGAATCACTATAATGGAATGGGAATCACTATAAAAGAATGGGAATCACTATAATGGAATGGGAATCACTATACTGAAATAGGTATCACTGGAATGGATAAGAAACGCCTGCAAATGGATAAAAAAGTAGACAAAATAATATAAACAAATAAGAAAAGAAAATGGCGTTGCTGAGGACGCATACGTAGAAGGGGAATGAACAAATAATTATCACAAAAATGGATTAAAAACTACAAATGGACAAAAAGACAAAAGTAAACAACATGATATTGACAATTAGAATCAAGAAATGGTGTTGGTCAGGACACATATGTAGTAGAGACGAGAACATATGGAACAAATAGCGACTGACTGGGGAATAACTGGCTTGGGGGAGACTCGCAGTTAAATGACACAGGCTGCTGATTATCATTTCTCTGTCTGTCTGTCTAACCTTGAATCTTCTTATCTATCTGTCTTGCTATCCGCCTGTCTGTATTGTGTATATGTGTGTGTGTGTGTGTGTGTGTGTGTGTGCTTCATTAATGGCTGCCCTAAGCGGAGGGGTCCTGGGAAATCTGTCATTCTGTGGTAATCCTTCTTCTTTAACTTCTCTCTCTCTCTCTCTCTCTCTCTCTCTCTCTCTCTCTCTCTCTCTCTCTCTCTCTCTCTCTCTCTCTCTCTCTCTTTTGCCCCACTTAAAACTCACCTTCCTCCATATCCAGCCACTTGTGCGCTCTATTAGAACGGTGTGTGTGTGTGTGTGTGTGTGTGTGTGTGTGTTTCTAGTTACCATACTCTTTTCCAACTCGTTCTCTCGTTCTCTTATGATCCGCTGTACTCCGTTTTTTTACTCTCCCTCTCCCTCTCTCTTACCGCCATATCTCTCTCTCTCTCTCTCTCTCTCTCTCTCTCTCTCTCTCTCTCTCTCTCTGCACTCAAACGTTCCTTGGCAAACTAAATATTGTGTCATTCTGTGTATGTGTGTGTGTGTGTGTGTGTGTGTGTGTGTGTGTGTGTGTGTGTGTTCGTTACAGTATTCATGTTGGCTTACGGCTTACTAAAGTTGACATGGCAGAAGAGAGAGAGAGAGAGAGAGAGAGAGAGAGAGAGAGAGAGAGAGAGAGAGAGAGAGAGAGAGAGAGAGAGAGAGAGAGAGAGAGCATATAAAAATAGAGGCAAGACAAATCCCCTATGCTATCCACAACACACACACACACACACACACACACACACACACACACACACCTGGCAGCCACCACCACCACCACCACCACCATCAGAATAACAAATAACTCAAGTAACGTAGCTCTATAAGCCATCTGATCCCACTGTATACTGGGTCAAGAGATTCAGATCCGATTATTTATATTGCCGAGGATCGCTGAGCTTTAAGGGCACGCGCGCCGACCTGATTAAAAGGAAAAGGAGAAGGAAGAGAACTGAAGGTAAATTGAAAGTGGGAGATAGATAGATAGAGAGAAAGAGACAGAGGTACATAGACTGATAGATAGACAAGGGAACATTTATATAAAAAAGAACGCAAAGAAGATCAAGAAGAAAGATGAGAATTAAGAGAGAGAAAAGATGAGAAAGAAGACTAAGAGAAGGAATAAGAAAGAGAGTAAGGAGAAAGAAGAATATGTAAGAAAGAAGATAAAGAAAGAGGAGCAAGAACAGTGTAGGAAGAAATAGATAAGAATGAAAGAGAGAAAAGATGAAGCAGAAGACCAAGAAGAAGATCAAGTAGGAAAAATAAGAACGAAATGAAATAAAATAAAGGAAGATGAAAAAGAAGAGCGAAAACAAGAATAAGAGCAAGACATTAAGAATAAATAGAAAGAAGATGAAAAAAAGACTAATAACAAGAACAATATTAAGAAGAAAAAAATAATAAAAAGATGGATGAAAACAAAAATGAGAAGAAAAAGAAGACGAAGGAGAAAAAGGGCAGCAAGTAGCCTATTTTTTTTTTTTTCGACTAGACAGACATCCACAACAAACACTGACCTACACCACAGCCTCATCTTCTCCATCACCGCAGTATGTCACGCAAAGGTCATTGGAGGCGGTCAAGGAGAGGGAAGGGTGGTGGGTTCGCGCATTCCCCTTCACCAACTTCTTCCACCCGAGTCCATTGCCATTCCTCGGGCCACTTGCAGACGCCGATCACAATGCAGGAGGAGCAGGAAACATGGAAACTTAGGCAACAGAAAACCTTATTGGCACATTACGAGGTTGCCCGCTCAGGTGACTTAAAATCGGCTCATCTAATTCATTCCTGGCGCAACGAAATAACGGACGATTCTATTCTTAATTGATGTTATTTGCACTTTCCGCGTTGTTTCTCACACTCCTCCGCTAAATACGTACAGTCACTTCCCTCCTCTTTGCGTCACAGCTTTTGTCCTCACTGCCCTTTTGTTCCCCTGGTGTGAACGTGATGGTGAGGATCGTAGTGGCATAGTGACGATATTGATGATAGTAACAATAATAATAGTATAGTAATTATGAGAATAGTGGTATAGCAACAGTAACAATAGGTGAGGAGAAGGAGGGGGAGGAGGAAGGCCAAGAGAAAGAGGAGGGGAGAAAGAGGAGTAAAATATAAATGGGAGAAAGAATTAGACCAAGAGGTAGACCAACATGAAGAGGAGGGGGAGGAGGAAGAAAAGAGCAGAAGGAGGAAGAAGACCAAGAGAAGGAAGTCAGGAGGATAAGAAACAAGAAAACAAACAAAAAAAGGAGAAAGTTGACTTGAAGGAGGAAAACAAGAACGAGGGAGAAGAAAACCAGACGAAGGAAAACCAGGAGGATGAGAAACAAGAAAAACAAGAAAAAGAGGAGGAGGAGGAGGAGGAGGACCAAGAGCACGGTTCAGATCGAGGTGCATCAAGTTACGAGTCTGGTTCACGGATCATCGGGGTCACCTTTCACTCACCTTCCGCCCCGCAACTGACTCCCGTGAAGGCTGTCTGGCTGGTGCATGCACGTAACCCTTGTCTCGCATTGCTGGCCCGACTGGCGTTGTTGTGAAGCCCGTCCATGAGTCATTGTGAAGTTAGATCGGTGAAGTTTGATACGTGCTGACCAGAGAAAGCTTGACTGGTATTGTTGCATCGATTTTATTTATGTGTATGTGTGTGTGTGTGTGTGTGTGTGTTAGCTGACTGACTAACTCGTTCTTTATTTGACGATGCCAAACGGACTTCTTTTGAATGAAGGTAAATATGATACAGAAAACACATTCCACTCTCAAAATTCTACGATGTTTAACTCATGAATTTGCTGAGTGAATGATCGATGAATTGATTGACTGACTAACTCATTCATTCACTCACTTATTCACTCACACACACACACTCACTCACCCAATCAATCAGTTATTCATTCATGTGTTCTGGAGAATTATATCATGGAGCGTAGTTTAGGTCAGAATCACACTGCTCGACTTCTTTCCTTCCCTCATTCATTCAATTATTCATTTACTCCATACATTCATTCATTCATTCATTCGTTCGTTCGTCCATTGAAATGATTTGTTATGGCTCCACAAGCGTCTGAAGGAGCATACCAAGGAGCGAGAGCGTAACGTAGGTCAGGATCACACTGCTTGACTGAATGACTGACTGCGCGCACACTCACCAAGGTTACCAGACAGTCTGACTCATCACATTGTATTTCTCAGTGTCAGACCCAAAACTGTCGTACCCACATCAACAACATTATTCAATTAAATCTGCTGCCAAAACCGTTAATTACTGATGGTTTTCTGCAATAGTTGTGTGTCAGCAAAAGGAAGATAGAATGTGCTGAACTGGATGATCTGGTAACAGTGACACTCGCCCCGGCCAAGGTTGATTCATGGAGGCAAGGTCATGGCTACAATGGCTGGCTGTCTTGAGCACTGCATCGCCTTGTTTGTTTGTTAATGTTTGGAACTGTCGCTCGCTGGTGCTGTTGTTGTTGTTGTTGTTGTTGATGGTATAGCTGTGTAAGAAATGGCTACTTTGAATGACTGTCTTGAGCTTTTCGTCAGTGTTTGTTTTTATATGTTTGTATCTATCTATTGTTGGTATTGTTGTTGTTGCTGTTGTTGTTGTTGTTGTTGTTGTTGTTGTTATCATTATCATTATTATTAAGTCAAGGAGAGGCACTTGCATGATACCATTAACGTTTTTTTTTTCTTTCCTCTCTTTGCAGGTGTGTGTCTCAAGGTGCAGGAAGGTATGTAGGTAGGTGTGTTATCTGCTGGTGTGGGAGGAGCACTTTTTTTGTTTTGTTTTGTTTTTTACTCGATAATGAATATGCGTCGTCACGTGTGTGTGTGTGTGTGTGTGTGTGTGTGTAGTGCAAGGTCACCACATGTTTGCTAAGATAACAGACTCGATAGTTAATATATGATGATAATAAATATATCTAAAAAAAAAGATATATTCCTGAAGATAAGTCCTGTCGAGTCAACCGCGAAATAAAACACACAAACAAACACACACAGAGACAAACGAATACACAAACAAACACACACAGAAACAAGCAAACACACAAATAAACACAGATACAAACAAACACAAACACACAGAAACAAACACAAACAAACACGCCTCTAGGGAGCACATTAAGTTGTTTATTTATTCATTGACTCGAGTTGCGACAGTAAAGAGAAAAGGTAAACTAGGGATGAACTCAACAAGATCTCTTCAATCATATCCTCGTAGTAGTAGTAGTAGTAGTAGTAGTAGTAGTAGTAGTAGTAGTAACAGTAGTAGTAGTAGTAGTAGTAGTAACAGTAGTAGTAGTAGTAGTAGTAGTAGTAGTAGTAGTAGTAACATTAGTAGTAGTAGGAGTAGTAGTATTAGTAGTAGTAGTAGAAGTAGAAATGTTAGTAGTTTCAGTTATATTATTATTTAGTTATTATGTTATTCTGCCGCCATACCCACTGTGGCTCCTCACTTCCTGGACTTTATGAATCTGTTGGTATATGTGAATTGAAAGAGAATCAAAAGGAGGAAAAAAAAGACAACAACAAAAACAAGAAAAAGAAGAGGTATACGCGAATAGAAAGGGAAGAATAAAACCGGGAAAAAATGAAAAGCTGATGATGAAGACGAAGAAGAAGAAAAGGAAGAAGAGGAAAGGTATATGCGAATAGAAAGTAGAGGAAGAACAAAGAGTAAGAACAAGAAGATAAAGAAGAGGAACATAAACAAGAAGAACAAGAGGAACAAGAACAAAAAGAAGAATCCACTAAGCGCAGGAAGACAGAACCTCACCGTGCCAGATTATCGTATACTCAGAGACGTGTATTTACCGGGTTCCGGCCCATAACTGTTGCCAAGAAGCACCAAAAATTAACCATTTAAACGATAACCATATATGAAGGCAGTTATTTGGGTGATGTAAGCAGTTTTGGGGGTTGGAAATCGTCAAGAGGCAGAGTACGACAATCTGGCAACGTTGGTTAGAAAAGGGTGTGGGACATGGTGTGGGAGTTCGGGTTAACGCAACACATCCAAGGCCTTGACACATCCCGGCACACCCTTGGGAACTCCCCCGCGGAAGCTGACCAACCAGGAAAGTTCTGTACAAGCCGTCACGATAACACAATAACACACACACACGCACACACACACACACACACAATGAAAAATATACAACTGAACGTGAAGGAAATAATAATAACAGACCAAGAACTGTTGTAACCTCTCAAGAAAAGGTAAACAAATCATAAAAAGACACCAGGAAATTTTGTAAGCCGTCATGTGAACAGTTAGAAGAAAAAATAAACAGCTAAATGTTAAGAAATGATGATAAAGGGTAGATAGATTGGTAGGGAGGTAGATAAGTTGATTGACGTAAATAAAGGGAAAGGAAAGTAAAGGTAAATAATTAGTAGCAGATAGATAGATATTTAGGTAAGTAGATAGGTAAGTAGGATCATTGAAAGAAAGGAACAAGAAAAAATAGAAAAATAAGATAGAATGCAATTAGTAAGTGAATATACAAGAGAGAGAGAGAGAGAGAGAGAGAGAGAGAGAGAGAGAATCGAACAGACTCACCAAGGGAACATTATTGCCTCAAACATTGACTAATACTTGTAGTGATGGGGGTGGTAGTGTTGGTGGTGATGGGGGTGGTAGTGGTGGTGGTTGTGGGGGCGGTAGTGTGGTGGTGGTGATAGTGGTGGTGATAAATATTTAAACAGATGACCGACTCCCAATTCATTATTCTCCAAATGTATTGCTTGGTGGCGGTTGTGGTGGTTGAGGTGGTAAAATTCCACAATATATTACGTTCCCCTCCCACCCCTTCGTGTTTATTGCGTGGTGGTGGTGGTGGTGGTGAAGGATGTAGTATTATAGTCGTGGTGGTGGTGGTGGTGGTGTGGCAGAATTTGTGGTGACAGTTGTGGTGGTGATGGTGTTGTGGTGGTGGTGGTGGTGAAGGAGATTGTATTATAGTTGTGGTGATGGTGGTGGTGAAGGTTTTGGTGGTGGTGTGGCAGAATTTGTGGTGACAGTTGTGGTGGTGGTGATGGTGTTGGTAAGGAGTGGTGGTGGTGGTGATTGTGGTAATGACAGTGGTGGTGGTGGTGGTGGTAGTGGTGATGTCATGGTGGTGTTGGTGGTGGTGATGTCAACGAGCCATCTTCCTCCTCACTCCCTCCCTCCCTCCTCCTCCTTCTCTTTTCCCTTTCCCTCCCTCCCTCCTTCCCTCCCTCCCCCCTTTCCTTCATACCTCCCTCCCTAACCCCCCATTCCCTTTCCCTTCATTATCACGCTTTCCCTCCCTTCCTCCCTCTTCTTCCTTCTCTCTTCCCTTTCCCTCCCTCCCTTCCTCACTCTTCTTCCTTCTCTCTTCCCTTTCCCTCCCTCCCTTCCCTCCTTCACCACCATAACATTTCCTTTTCCTCCTTTCAGTCGCTTCCCTCCCTCCCTCCCTCCCTTCTCCCTTTCCTACATACCTCCCTCCGTTCCCTCATTCACCACCATAACATTTCCTTTCACTCCCTCCCTCCCTCCCTCCCGCTTTCCTCCATACCTCCCTCCCTCATCCTCCCTTTCCTTTTCCTTCAGTATCCCGCTTTCCCTCCCTCCCTCCTTCCTCCCTCTCCTTCTCCCCCCCTCTACCTCAGTTTCTCCCTCCATAATACATTTTTCCTTCAGTTTTCCCTCCTCTACTTTCCTTCAACCTTCCCTCCGCTCCTTCATTTTCCTCCATAATACAACATGTTGCATACTGTTTCCTTGCCTCCCGGCCTCCCTCCCTCCTTTATTCCTCCCCTTCCCCCCCCCTCCTTTCCCCCAGTTTCTCCCTCCATAATACATTTTTCCTTCAGTTTCCCCTCCTTCCCTCCTCTACTTTCCTTCAACCTTCCCTCCCCTCCTTCATTTTCCTCCATAATACATGTTGCATATTGTGTCCTTCCCTCTTCTCACCATAATATTTGCTCTTCCTCTAATAAACCGCTTAGCTCCTCCTCCTCCTCCATCAGCCCTCCGCCTCTCCTTTCCTTCCAGAAGCTTCCATATTCCCTCTGACCCTGGCCTTTTTTCCCTTCCCTCCTTACCCCTCCTCCTCCTCCTCCTCCTCCTCCTTTTCCTTCCTTTTGTTTTGCTTTTCTTCATAAATACCGTTAGGCCTCACTACCCCTCCTCCACTTTCTTACCTTACATACCTTCTTTTCATCTCTCTCTCTCTCTCTCTCTCTCTCTCTCTCTCTCCCCGGGCCGTTGTTTAGGGTAAGTTTCAAGCCGCTACTTTTTTCCCTTCTCCATTTTTTTTATATATAAATTACTCTAGCCTTTTCTTTGCGGAGGGAGTGCTTAGCGGGCTTCTCTTCGGCATTTCAGCTCCCTTCGTTACAGTAAAAAAAAAAAAAAAAAAAAAAAATATTGCTTTCTTCCTTTAACCCGTAAAATCCGATACGCCACCCGGGTGGAATTGGTACACAAGTCCGATACGCCACCCGGGTGACAGGATCTTTAGCTGTGCACCACAAATGCGCTTTAATTGGTAACGCTGTCAAAATGCTTACACTGGTACTCCTACCCTCCCACTACGCCTCTGGTGGGAAAAATTTCAATTACACCCACCACGCTCACTTTGCCAAGGTCGCTTGTGGAGTACAGTCATGCACTTCATTTTGTGTGGTAAAATTCATCACATACTGAAAATTCTTATCATGCACAAATACACACAACATATACAGACAGTCTAACAGCAGAACATCGTCTCTGAGAAGCGGGAGTCGCATTATTGCGTTCCGCTGGAGGCCCCCCCCTCTCCCTCCTTCGCCCGGGACGGAGCGGAGGTTTACAAATCACGCCGCACTCCAACTTCAAGGCTCTGTTGCGGCGAAACTAAATTGAGTATTGCCAAAATATTTTACCAGTATATGCGCATAATAAGTATATTGATGATAAAAATGTTTCCATTCAATTTTGTAACACTCGATTTTTTCGTGATTTAGCCGGATCACGGGGGGGTGCCCATATACCTCTGATCGGATCGTACGGGTTAAGTGGTAATTCAAATATTGGGAATGAACGATAACACTTTTTTTCAGGGACAGGAATACTTATTTATCGAAAGTGGCGTATTGAATGACGAGGAGGAGCAGGAGGAGGAGGGAGAGGAGGAGGAAGAGAAGGAGGAGGAGGGGGGAGCTATATCATGCCTGTTAGGAATATTTCAAGCCAGTCAGGTGTGTTGGGATTAGTGTTACAGGAGGGCGCGGATAAATTTGGCGGGAAAAAAAGCGTTACAAATTATTTCATCGGTGCCTGATTCTCCTTAGACGGTAGAAATATTGTCAGGGAAAGTCTAATAAAATGAATAAGGAATAGTATGTTCGTAGACTCATGTAGAGCTCCCGCCTTGATGCTTGTGACTTCAATATCCTGCTCTCTCTCTCTCTCTCTCTCTCTCTCTCTCTCTCTCTCTCTCTCTCTTGCACTTTGACATTTACGCTCCCGTTATGCGTCCCTCCTCCTCCTCCTCCTCCTCCTCTTTCCCCTCCCTCCTCTCACTTGCATTGTCTTCTCCGTCTTCCCAAACATACCTCCACACCTTCCTCCCTTCCTCCCTTCCCCCTTCCTTCCTTCCACCTTCCCTTCCTCCCTTCCTCGAATCCTCCTTGTTTATCCTTACCCCCCTCCCTCTCTCCTCCCCCCCCCCTCTTCTTTCCTCCAATAATCAGGCTTCACCTCTCCTGTCTCTCCTCATCTCACAGCGATACTCTCCTCCTCCTCCTCCTCCTCCTCCAGGTTATTCCCATCCTTTCTTTATCCTTCCTATTTTCCTCTTCTCTTTCTCATTCCATTGTACCCACCTCCATCTCCTCTTCCTTTTATTGTTTTTTTTCTTATTCTTCTCTTCTATCCCTTCCTCTCTTCCCCTTCACTCTTCCTCCTCCCCCTCTTCTCTTCTTTCTTCAAGTTCACTATTTCCCCTTCCCTGCAGCCTCTCTTTTCTCTCCTCAATCCCTCCGCTCCCTCCCTTTCCTCTCTAGAATCCACTATTTCCCTTCCGCTTCCCTCCCTCACTCTGTCTTTCCCTCCTCCAATGTGTTTCCTTCTCTCCCTCCTTCCCTTTTCCCTTCTCTTTCTCTCGCTCTGTTTCTCTTTCTCTCCTATGTCTTTCCTTCTCTCTCTATCCTTCCCTTTTCCTTTCTCTTTCTCTCGCTCTGTCTTTCTCATTCTCTCTTCCTATGTCTTTCCTTCTCTCCCTCCTTCCCTTTTCCCTCCTCTCTCTCTCTCTCTCTCTCTCTCTCTCTCTCTCTCTCTCTCCTATGTCTTTCTTTCTCTCCCTCTCTCCCTTTTCCCTCCTCTTTCTCTCGCTGTCTCTCTCTTTCTCTCCTCCTATATCTTTCCTTCTCTCCCTCTCTCCCTTTTCCCTCCTCTTTCTCTCGCTGTCTCTCTCTTTCTCTCCTCCTGTCTTTCCTTCTCTCCTTTCTTCCTTTTCCCTACTCTTTCTCTCGCTGTGTCTCTCTCTCTTTCCCTCCTCCCATGTCTTTCCTTCTCTTCCTCCTTCCCTCTGCCCTCCTCTTTCTCTACCCTGTCTCTCTCCATTGCACTTACCTCCCCTTCTCTTCCCCCTTTCCTGCCTTCAAGAACATAACATAAGTAGTCTGCAAGAGGCTAGTCGGCTTACCCAGAGCAGGTCTTGTAATCTTAGCACCATTCATGTATTTCCACTTATTTTCCCTGTACGTGAATTTGTCTAATCTTTTCCTGAAGGTATTATCGTATTCACTTGTTCCACTCATCCACCACTATAGTAACCAATGATCGTCTGTCTCTTTGCGTAGCGAGGTGGGCGATAATGTTTTCGATGTCGTCCGTCTGTTTGTTTGCTGTTGTTTGTCCGTTCGTATTAACCTGTTGGTCCTGTTCCACTCATCCCCCACTAGTAACCAATGATCGCCTGTCTCTTTGCGTAGCGAGGTGGGCGATAATGTTTTCGATGTCGTCCGTCTGTTTCTGTTTGTTGTTGTTTGTCCGTTTCCAAACTATCTATGAAAAATAAAAAGAAACAAAAACGGTTCGATCTCCTGAAAGTTTCCGAACATGCCCTCCACTTCGGCGATCACGGGCTTGTCCTCGTGTGCCTGTCCGCGGAGCCTACAATGTACACTGTCCTTACTAACTTACCACAATACACGCGGTTTGCTGGGAGTGTAGAGGGTAACTTGATGCCTAGCGGGTCAGAGGCAAGAGCAAACACGTTATCTAATACGAGTGGCCATACAGGACGCGGGTAGCGGGTTCCCTCCAAGCTTACCCGCTACCCTCGTCCTGTATGGCCACTCGTATTAGATAACATGTGTTTGTTCTTGCCTCTGACCCGCTAGGCATCCAGCTACCCTCTACCCTCCCAGCAAACCACGTGCAGTGTGGCCGTACCCTACGTTCCCAAGCGGAAATACTGCAGGGCGATGCGGCAGACACTCAAAGCCAATTATGAGATGAAAGCCATTTTGGGCACGGGCCGGAAACTAGATTATGGGATTATGAAAGCACCTATTTGGGTGATGAAAGCAGATTTTGGGTCGGTAACCGGCAAACATAAGTGGCAGAGTACGACAATCTGGCAACTTTGAATTATTATTGCTCCCATCTTTGCCTTACCCAGTCAGGCCACACTGCTTCTTCAACGCATAAATTTTCGCATGCTAACGGAAATCTGTTATACTTTGTACCCAAGGCAATGTTTTCCAATGCAAGTTAATGGAGTGCCATCCGCGTATTGGAAGCTCGCGCCTTATGGAATGTTTTGCCAAGTAGTTAATGCATCACGATGAGAGAGAGAGAGAGAGAGAGAGAGAGAGAGAGAGAGAGAGAGAGAGAGAGAGCACTAACTTTATTATCCCCCATAGCCCGTGCTTCCGCTAGGGAGTAAATATTAACAACTAACTTTATTATAAAAAAAACAACAACATCCGGATAGACATTTAAGCTGCAGTTGAATGACATAAGACTGACTGGTGATGATGGTGGCGATGATGATGATGACCCGGGTGATAATGATGATGATGATCCAGGAATCTTAGAAGGCAGACCAGGCAGAGAACCAGGTGAAGAGATGAAATTAGAACCTTTGTCGAAGCAGGATAACAACAGACTGATATACGTTGGGAAAGGCCTTTGTTTTGTTGTGGTCTTTAAATAGCTGATGATGATGATGATGATGACGGTTTCCTCTCGCAGCGCTGGTAGTACTGCGTGTCTGCCCCCCCCCACCCCACCCCACCACCACCACCACACACACACACACACACACACACACACACACGCACACACACACTCCGCCGCGTGTTATTGTGGGTCCGTTGTTAGGCATAGCCCGTATGTGAATAATGGACGTCGAGCAAGCTTGGCCCAGAGTCAACAGAACAGTCCCGCCTCATGCTGCCCGGCCAACTGACACACACACACACACACACACACACACACCATTGGTATATATATTTGTTTTAATTTTCCCTTATTTTCCTTTTTCTCTTTATTCCTCTTCAAATCTATTTTCCCTTCCATATTCATCCTTTTTTCCCCTATCTTTTCCTCTTCTCCTCCTCCTCCTCTTCCTTTTTCTTATATATTCCTCTTCAAATCTATTTTCCCTTCCATATGCGTCCTTTTTTCCCCTTTTTTTCCCTCTTCCTCCTCCTCCTCCTCCTCCTCTTCCTTTTCTTATCAGTGTGTATGTGTGTGTGTGTGTGTTTCACCTGCACGCGAGTTCCCGCCACCTTGACCTCGAGATAATCGCCTGAGCTCGTATTACCAAGATGAGCCGAGGTTGCAGTGTTGCCAAGGTCGGGGCTCTCCCACCCTGACGTGCTATTCCTGGCCAGGCTCTGCGGGAAATAGAAGTCGCGTTTTTGGTGCTTTTTTTTTCGTATCGCTTGTACACTAAAAGATCACGTTTTAAAGAAGAAGAACAAGAACGAGTATAAGAACAAGAACAAAAAGAATAGGCACAAAAAACAAGAACAAGAAAAACATGTGCAAGAAAAAAACAAGAACAAAAACAAGAAGAACAAGAAGAGAAAAAAGAGGAGAATCAGGAATGACAATAGAAATAGGGCGAGAAAAGAAGAATCATCGAATAAAAAAACAGACAAGACTAAAGGAATAGGAAGTGAAGGAAATAGAAAGAAATTATTTACGAAAAGAGGAAGGAAAAACAACACACACACACACACACACACACACACACACACGGGACTCCAAATCAACAGCACCACGTATTATAATTATTTGTGTCCCTGTTATGGTCGCGGGGAGCATGACTCATCTTTTTTATCTCCCCCCCCCGTTCTGTTTTTCATCTGGCTGCGTGTTTGCGTGCGTGTTAGGTGTCTGTTTTCGTCCCCGACTCACCCAGCCGTCAGTCACCGCCCTCGCCGCCCGGTCAGCCGTTTGTCAGCCTGTGGTCGTTCACTCTATGCTGACGGAAGGGCTGTAGCGAGCATGAGAGAGTAAACAGAAGCGAATGCGAGGGGTTGGTATTGTCAAATGCTCCCACCCCTCACACCAACTATTTCCAAGGGCCAAAAAAAAGGTTAATCGAGTTCTAATGAGTGTTCTTTTAGGTTCACGGTACAGAAGAAGGCTCAGACTACCACCAGGGTCATAAAAGTACCCCTGGAAATGCCCTAAACTCCCACGAAAGACTAGTAAATTACGTGTTCTTGGGCGCAGAAATGTTTAAAAATATGGCCGTGAGAGATTCAAATACGCAGTTGTTGGTGTTGCTTTTGTAATGGAGGCCTTTGGAAGCTATATTGAAGTTATTGAAGGCACCAAGTCCACAGTTATTGATATGGAAGTGAATGCGAGCTCTTAATACGCACTCGTTGATGTTGTTTCCTAATGGGATGGGGAACGAGGCTATTGTGAATGCATATAGACGTAAACGAAGGTACGAAATACAGCTATTGATATGAAGTAGTGTACGAGGCTGTTGGAAAAGTATATAGTAGTAAACAACGGCAGGAAATTCACAGTTATTGAGATTGTGTGTGTGTGTGTGTGTGTGTGTGTGTGTATGTGTGTGTGTGTGTGTGCGCGCGCCTACACTCGATATTGTTAGAAGTTTAGAATAAAATGAAGTTTGCTTTAAAAAAAATACAAAAAGCTACGGAGTTCTTTACAGATTCGCTTCGTGCTCGGTGAGTCACTGGAAATGGAACGGCTTACGCGAAACGCCAACTCTGCATTCGCTCTCTCAAACCCGTCGGTCCGGAAATAGGAAAAAATGAAAACCCAACACATTTTATTCTCCATTTCTATTTATTTATTTAGTTATATAGTTCATTATTTCACTCCTTCACATTTACTCACGCCTCTCGCCGCCCCGCCAGTCGGTAGGTCGGGCGGCGGCGGCGGCGGGCGGCTGGCGGCAAACACTCCTCAAAAAATAGTTCTAAAAAATATTCCCCCGAAGTCACGGTAATAACTATCATTTTTTCGTTATTTTCCGGGACGGTGGAAAAGGTTCGTTGGTTATTACTGGAAAATGTCGATATTATGTGTACGTATTGTTATGACGTCTCTCTCTCTCTCTCTCTCTCTCTCTCTCTCTCTCTCTAATGGGTTTGGTCGGTAAATTTACCTCAGAAACGGTGAGTGGTGGGTCGGAATGCAGAGAAACTTATCAGGAGACACACACTCTCTCTCTCTCTCTCTCTCTCTCTCTCTCTCTCTCTCTCTCTCTCTCTCTCTCTCTCTCTCTCTCTCTCTCTTCTCTTTTTTTGTGTGTTTATGTTTGTACGTGTGTGTGTGTGTGTGTGTGTGTGTGTGTGTGTGACTCACGCCTCTTGTTCTCCAGGTAATACGAGTCACTCACCTGTGTGTGTGTGTGTGTGTGTGTGTGTGTGACGTCAGTTATGTACACACGAACGAACTCAATAACCGTGCCAAGTGTTCCACCTTCCTGCCCTACCTGACGCCCGCCGCTTCAGCCTCCGCCGCGGTCAGCCATAACATGCAGCAGACCATCAGCGCCGCCCCCGCCCTGCAGTTTCTTTCAGTGTTGCCAATGCTGCTATTTTCCCTCTTAATTGGGCTATATCTGAAGAGGAAATAATTAGAGGCCGTGGGTTGCAGATTTTGATTAATAGTTGTTGTTTTCATCCCTCATACTTATTTTTTTCATTTTCGGTCTTATTTAACTGATTATGACATGGAAATCCGCGGGTGACTTCATTTTTATTTTTAATTCTACGGATGATATGCTGCAGTATTTTTTTTACAGCTAGCGAAACAGCTCAATGGGAACAAAAAGAGGTGTAAAAAAAAAAAGCCCGCTAATCGCTGTTCCCAAATACCAGTACACCATCAAACTTCTCTATAATCATAACGTTGGACTATTCTTGGACTGATCATGACGTGTGGCGAGCAACTCCAACAATAACTTGACACTCCATCATCTGTCTATCCCCTTCCTATCCTCTCTCCACTCTCCTCAGTCTTCCGTCAGTCGTGAGTGAGTGCGGGCGGGTCGGAAGTATGCACCGCGTCCCGCACAGCTAGCACGCGGCCGTCTGTTCAGTGCCGAAGTAGTGGCTGAGCCGGATTGTCACTCAGCTCTCCTCAGTAATGAAAAGAGGCGCCCAAGCTCAGTTACCGTCCTTTTATTATGTAGTGTCTGAATCGTTTGTCACTCAGCTCTCCTTAACTAATGAGAGTGGTATCGCGGGGTTCTTGTAGCGCCCAACCTCAGTCGACGTCCTTTTATGATGTAGTGGCTGAATCGTATTGTCACTCAGCTTTCTTTAACTAATAACAGAGTGGTATCGCGGAGTTATCGAAGCGCCCAACCTCAGTCAAAGTCCTTTTTATGATGCAGTGGCTGAATCGTATTGTCACTCAGCTCTCTTCAGCTATGTAAAGAGTGGCATAGCGAATACACGTAACGCCCAAGCTCTCCCCAACTATGAAAAGAGTGGCATTGTGGATACATGTTAACCCCAAGCTCTCCGTAACTAGGAAAAGAGTGCCATAGTCTATACACGTGACGCCCACGCTCATTCACCGTCCTCTATCATGAACAATACTAATTAAACAGTGATCACGAAGGATAGAGTGCAGCGGGGTTCTCATGTGCTGACCTCGAGTGCTTACTGTGTTCCTACTAGCAGTATAGACAAGACGATCACCCCGAAAGAAAATATAAACGCCATGTAAAATTCCGAGTCGAGCGTTGCGCCTATAGATGTCACGTGTAAGCTTGGAACGTGCGATCAGAAACCTTAACCTGCCTGTTTGTGTGTTGTTGTTTCCGTGTTTCCCGGGGCAATACTGACTCGCGTGACCCAGGTGGCCTTACGCTTTCATAGGACCTGTATATCCTGAGAGAGAGAGAGAGAGAGAGAGAGAGAGAGAGAGAGAGAGAGAGAGAGAGAGAGAGTTAACTGAGGCTAAGACAACTACGGACAGGAGAGGAATGTTTTGAAAGATTTGGAAATAACTCGAGAAATGAAAAGACAGTAAAGAAAATTGTGAACAGGAGAGGAATGTTTAGAGAGAGGTGATGCCGACATGAAGATTTTGGGTTACGTGAGAGATTAATTATATGTGGAAACCTGAAGATAATTTGACGGGAAGACATAAGGGAACAGTACCAAGGGAAAACATGTATGGAAAAGCGATAACAGGAAGAAGAAATCATTAACGAGGAAGAGAACCAGGAAAACGTAGATATTAAACAGTAAAAAAAGCAGAAAAAATTAAAATGAGAGAGAGAGAGAGAGAGAGAGAGAGAGAGAGAGAGAGAGAGAGAGAGAGAGAGAGAGAGTGTGTAAATATACCTAAGAAACGGTTCCTTGTGGTCGGAATTCAGAGAAACTTATCAGGACACACACTTATACATACATATACCTAATTATACATTGATAGACATAATACATCTCGCCGGCGCAACATTCACATCAAGAGTAACTTTCACACGAATTGAAAGGACATCAAAATTTATCTTGCGGGACCGTTCTTACCGACTGACTACTGAAGACTTTGTAAAAAAAAAATCTTTCGAGAGGAGAGTATCAAGACGTTTCTCGAACCGACACTTATCACTGTCTTTTAAGTTGACGTCTTTCTTTATCTGCTAATGCCAATTGAATAATTCCGACTTTATTCATTGATAAAAAATATAAAAAATCCAATGTTCGTTCCCGTATCCATCAGACTATAGTGTACGATAATTACCGACCTTTCCAATCTTCGTTCCCGTATCCATCAGACTTTACTGTACGACAATTACCGACCTTTCCAATCTTCGTTCCCGTATCCATCAGACTATAGTGTACGATAATTACCGACCTTTCCAATCTTCGTCCCCGTATCCAGTATCCATCAGACTATACTGTACGATAATTACCGAACTTTCCAATCTTCGTCCCCGTATCCATCAGACTATAGTGTACGATAATTACCGACCTTTCCAATCTTCGTCCCCGTATCCATCAGACTTTAGTGTACGACAATTACCGACCTTTCCAATCTTCGTCCCCGTATCCATCAGACTTTAGTGTACGACAATTACCGACCTTTCCAATCTTCGTCCCCGTAACCATCAGACTATACCATACGATACTTACCGACCTTTTCCGTCACCTGTTTTCCTTGTCCTTGAACTTTTTCCGTTACTTAAAAATAAAAAAACCCAGAGAGGTGAAAGGGAACGACCCGGCTAACTCCCCTCATATAAAAACAATAAACAAGCTGTAAATAGATTAAAAAAAAGACTGATAAGAGAGATTGACACTTTTACCAACACAAAAAGTACATGATAAGGCTTGGGAGACTGCACAGTGATAAGGAGAGCTTGCCACACCTCCCTTTGGGCTTACTGAGGTCACCGCGAGAGATAAAAAAAAAAAAAAAATGATCCGTTGGGTAATTAGTGGAAAGTGTTACCAGGAAATAAGGATTGATGAGAGAGAGAGAGAGAGAGAGAGAGAGAGAGAGAGAGAGAGAGAGAGAGAGAGAGAGAATATCATTTTGAACATTGGTAGAAAGTGTAATCAGAAAGGGAATTTGAAGATAGAGTTATATCAGTTTGAGGTTTAGTGGAAAGTGTTATAAGGAAATAAGGATTGCTGAAAGAGATGAAAAAAACCAGTCTGATAATTAATGGACAATGTTACTAGAAGAGAAAGTGAAAGATAGAGATAAAATTTAATCAGCTTGGAAATTAGTGGAAAAAGTGTTACCAGAAAATACGGATTGCTGAGAGAGAGAGAGAGAGAGAGAGAGAGAGAGAGAGAGAGAGAGAGAGAGAGAGAGAGAGAGAGAATGCGTATCAGCTTGAGAGTTCGTGGAAAGTGTTACCAGAAGGAGTCGTAAAAGATACGAGTAGAGTTAAGAATTACATTACCAGTCTGAGAATTAAGGAAAGAATTAACGAGATAAAAGTCCTAGACAAATAAAGGCAGATAGAAAATATAATCAGTTTGAGAATTAAAAGAAATTAATTACCGGGAAAACTGTTTAAAAGAAAGAAGTAAAAAGAAATAAATCAGTTTTAGAATAGGAGAAGAAAGAATTACTGATAAAAATACTTCACTAGAGAGAGAGAGAGAGAGAGAGAGAGAGAGAGAGAGAGAGAGAGAGAGAGAGAGAGAGAGAGCAATGAAGCTTAACAAATGGCCTTCACTCACTCACGACTTGCAACTGTCTTTTTCTGTCAGATTTTCCTTTTTTTTTTTTTTTTCGACGTGGTATTTGACACACACACACACACACACACACACACACACACACACACACACACATTGTTGTTCCGATGGTCGCCTAAATGTGTCGGTAATCTATCACGTTCCGTCCTTGGTATTTACGATGCTGTGTGTCACGGAAAGTGGCAGTCAGTCACTTCGGGGCTCACACTCCCGCACTAGATAAGATTTTGGGAGAGGTTATTGTGATGTGGTCTTTAAATTTCCTCTAGCTACTGATTATTCATGGTGTTTTTTTTTTCTTTTCTTCTTTTCCTTCTTTTTTCTTTTTCTTCTTTTTCTTTTCCTTTTTTCTTCTTTTTCTCCTTTTTTCTTCTTTTTCTCCTTTTTCTTCTTTTTCTTCTGCTGCTTCTTCTGCTTCTGCTTCTGCTTTTTTTCTTTTTTCTGCTTTTTCTTCTTTTGCTTCTGCTTCTTCCTTTTCTTCTTCTTTTTCCTTCTTCTTTTTTCTTCTTCTTTTTCCTTCTTCTTCATCTTCTTCTTCTTCTTCTGCTTCTTTTTCTTCTGCCTAGTGAGAGTTTGACAAGGCTTCTGCACTGTGGACGTGAAAAAAATACTCCTGAGAACTCGACTCATCTCCTTTGTGGCCCTTGGAAATACTTCGAGAGCCGAGAGCGTCTGAGAACACGGACAACAGAATGCATTGCCAAGCGGAATTTCCTTGCCTGTCAGTACCACCCGACTGGAGCAATTACTCGCTTACTTTTCCCATGGTGCTGGTGGTGATTGCTATGGTGGTGGTGGTGGTGGTTGCGGCTGCGGCTGACCGACAAACAACCACCACTACCACCACCACCACCACTAAAGACAGTCCTTTCCACTACCTTCTTACTCCAACGCTCTGCTGCTCCTTCTACCTACCTCTGTATGCACTGATGATGATGATGATGACGATGACGACGATGATGATATTTGTGTGTATGTATACGAGATTATTATTAAAGTTAATTGACAAAATCTTTCCAAACATATATATTTTGCATAATATAAAAATTACGAAATAAATAGAACAATAAAAGCAATTAAACTCCAGTTATGAGAGAGAGAGAGAGAGAGAGAGAGAGAGAGAGAGAGAGAGAGAGAGAGAGAGAGAGAGAGAGAGAGAGAGAGAGACCGTCGGCTTAGGGCTAACATCATTGCGCTTCTCCTCGGTCAAAACACAACACATTACTCCCCGGCACGCTTCTAAACACCCCCTTGACCTCCACATCTACGCTCCAGAGACTCACACACACAAAGGAGAAAGAGAGATATGGTATTGTTATGGAAAACAGGCGCAACAGGCTAGGCTACGATACAGCGCGTCGTCTATAAAGAAAAATGGTTATGTTGTTACTCCTAAGGCGGTGAAAAAGCCAATCACAGCATTACCTGATACGTGTGTTTGTCCTGTCTCCTGCAGCTTCAGTAATTAGTATTCGGCCTGGCTTCGCTTTTGCCTCCTCGTGAGGATAGAGGTGACTGATGATGTCCGAGTAATTAGTTAGTTGTATTTAAATTAGTTGCCTGTATTTAGAACGCGTTGATTTGTTTTTTTTTTTGTTTTTTTCATCATCGTAATTATTGTCATCGTTATCTTGTGTTTCTTGTTTATTTTCTCTTTTCTTCATAGCTTTCTTCTTTTCTATTTCTTCGCCTTCTTTATTTTCTCTTCCTCTCCTTTTTTTCTTCTTATCATTACTATTCTATTTTCTTCCTCTTAATCATCAACATCATCATCACTGTCAATATCGTCTTTTTCTTCTTCTTTTTCTTCTTTTTCTTTTCATCTTTTTCTTCTTTTTTTTTCTTCTTTTCTTCTTCTTCTTCTTCTTCTTCTTCTCCCCAATGACCTTCACCATCAAAATCATAATTACCACCATTATCACCAGTAGCAAGGGAGGCCAATCTTAAGCCACCGCGTTTAAGGGCTCGGCGGTCCTCGTTATCTGGCAACATGATATAAGAGCAGCGAGCGACAGACGAGGCAATCTGACCCACTGACACTGCACCGCGGGACGTTAGGGTGGGAGGAGCTCCGCCGTGACTATTTCTTCGTACTCTACGGCGCTTGCACTCCCACATTTGATCAAGCTTTCGTAGAGGTTGTGTACAGTGTTTCCATTGGGATTCTTACGAGCCTAGTGATAGTTTGACAAGACTTCTGCACCATGAATGTGGAAAACGCTCATCAGGACCCGACTTATCTCCTTTGTGGTCTTTGGAAATTATTTGTGAGAGCCTAAAGGGTCTGAAAATACGGGGCTAATTCCAGTTAAAAGAAAATTAATAGAAAGGCAAAATCTGATCCAGCCGTAGTCTCCCCTCAACATCGTGTAATCATAGAGAAGTGTGCTATTATGGGTACTACTACATAATGATATCTTTAAGTAAAACATAATATAATGCAGGAAACTCGGTGCAACAAATCCTTATATGTTAGCGTGGCAGTTGAAACAAACCACACTGAAGAAACATTGCCCACCTACTTTTTTTTTATATTCAAACGGGATAGTCGGCACATAGCGTGAGTGACGTGCCCACAAAAACGTGACTGAGAAAGTTATCACTCAGAAAACACGGTGTGAATAACTGCTTTGATAAGGTTTCGAGCGTGAGGGTCAATATCCAGCGTGAGTCTCAGGGTGAAGTGTGTGTGTCTTCCTGAGAACGCAATGTCACACTACTGATTAAGGTGTCGCTGAGAAAACACGGCCTAGCAATTACTTTTAGATGTTAGTGGGACAGTCAAAACGCTGCGTGAGTGAGCCTTAAGAGTACAGTGTGCCCTCCTAAGAACACAATAATGTCCGGTATTAAAAGACACTTTCGCTTCTCACATCAGCTATTTCTAAAGGTCAAAGGGGGGGTCAGTCGGGTTCTAATGAGTGTTTCTTTAGGTTCACGGTACAGAGGAAGGGTCAAACTACCACCAGGGTCATAAAACTACTCCAGGAAATGCCCCAAGCTCCTACGAAAGCCTTGTCAAATATGTGTTCTTGGGCAACGAAATGTCTTATAATAATATGTCACACTATACTGGATGAAGCGAGAGCAGGAAGCTACTGACACTAACAAAAACACTTAATTAGTTTTTCATTTTAGCGTGACAGTCGAAACCCAAAGAGAGGAATCTCAGGATACAGTGCGCCTTCCTGACAGCACGAAAATGAAGCGTGACTCTTGAGAACAGTGTCAGCGTGGAAAGTGTCATTGTGGTAACACGGCGCGAGTCACTCTTGAATAGACGGTGACAGAGGAGCGAGGTGCGTGAGCGGGCCAGCGTGAATGGGAGTGAATGTGTTAGAAGGAGAGTATCGTTACGTCACACCGTCTCCAGCACGATGGGTCACTCCGTCTCCAGGAAGCTTCTCTGCCCGACCAAGGTGGGTGTGTGGGTGTTGTGCGTAGGGGTGTTTTGGGAGTGGAGGGGTGATGAGGGGGTTGTGGGAGGTGGTGGGTCTGGGTGTGGTGGGTGCATGATGGGTGCTGTGATGGGGAGACGATGGTTGTTATTATAATTATTACTATCATTGTTGAGACCCACGAAAGGGCATCAAAGGGAAAAAATATATATATATTCACTTTTTACGATTGAGTTTGTAATATGTCGATTTAACTCTGTGGAAATCCAACACTTCTTACCAACTTCGTCCCCAAAAAGGAATAAAAAAAAGTCAAACTAGTCACACAAAACGGTTAATAAATACTAATTCGTAAAAAAAAAAAAAAGATCTGATGACACACAAAAAAAGTCCCTCGATTAGTACACATGGATATGAAAACTGAAATGAGACAGTGACAGTACAGTAAGGAAAAGAATAAAGAAAGGGAGGAGGAGGGGACAAAAACAATACCTAATGAGTTAACAGGTGGGTGTTGACTCAAGGTTTTTGCTAGAGTTCTGAGGGGTCTTGTTGGGGTGGTGGTGGTGGTGTTAATGGGAGTGTTTTCGTCTTGCAAGTCTCGTGGTGGTGGTGGTGGTGAAGGGAGTAGGGGTGAAGCCGAGTTCCCAGTTGAGCCTGTCTTGTTGGTAGTGGTGGTGGTGGTGATTGTCTTGTTGGGTGATGGAAAGGAGGTTGAGGTTCCTGTTGGGATGCTGTTTCCGTGGTGGTGGTGGTGGCGGTGGTGAGTGGGGAGCGACCATCAGCATGCGTTCTGGCGTGGCGGTGAGTCGAGTGCACGTGTGTTGGCACTGTGAATGAGGCGAGGGAGTGGCGCAGTGGTAAGGAAGGTTTGGTAAGGAGTGACGCAGGAGTAAGGAAGGTTTAGTAAGGAGTGGCGCAGGGGTTTAAGGTTTGGCAAGGAGTGGCGCAGGGGTAAGGAAAGTTTGGTAAGGAGTGGCGCAGGAGTAAGGAAGGTTTGATAAGGAGTGGCGCAGGGGTAAGGAAGGTTTGGCAAGGAATGGCGCAGGGGTAAGGAAGGTTTGGCAAGGAATGGCGCAGGGGTAAGGAAGGTTTGGCAAGGAGTGGCGCAGAGGTTAGGAAGGTTTGGTAAGGAGTGGCGCAGGGGTTAGGAAGGTTTGGTAAGGAGTGGCGCAGGGGTTAGGAAGGTTTGGTAAGGAGAGGCGCAGGGGTTAGGAAGGTTCGGTAAGGATGAGGAAAAATTACATAATACGCAGACTCTCACAAAACCAGGAGTGTCGACCATTACATAGTTACCCCTTTAACTACTGACTGATAATTCCTCCCTGAATACTATGACCGCGCGACGGACTAGAAATGACAGTAAACAATTATGCATGCTCGGCTTAATTCGCCTCGGATTTCCAGGTATTTATCGTGTTCAAGGTGACTGGATTGTTTCGAGTTGAATGGTTTGCTGAGAAGTGAATCATACTTTCTCCAGTCTTTGTCTCTGTGATTAATTTAAGGGGCTATTACACTGGGCAAATTTTCCGTGGATCTTCAGTCAAACCACGATTTCCGCTGGCGTGGTTCTCATATTTCCGTGGTTTTCTGACGTGATCACGATCTTCCAAAGCTACAGGAGATTTCACTGAAGGACGACGGTATTACTCATCATCTTCATCAGCAGCAATAACAACAAACAATTGAGAACCACGTTAGCGGAAATCGTGGTTTGACTGAAGATCCACGGAAAATATGCCCAGTGTGTATTATCCCCCTTACTCTAATCACAGATGAAGCCTCGTACGGAACAACATCCATCCGGCCCCCCTCCACAACCGAGCACTCGTTCTATGATTGCTTTGTCATGTTCAGCTATTATGCCCGGGTATAAATAGACAGACGAGTTGACTGAAGGTTCGGTGGTTCGATTGGCCTTTCCTTAGTATATCCGGTGTGGTGTCATCTGCCATCCACGTCGTATCCTAAGACATCCCAACCTGATCTGCGCATGCGCGGAACCCGATGCTTAGAGTGTTGATATCGTAGTTTGTCCAGGGAAGATGGCGGCAAGATATACAAGGGGTGCAGGTTATCTCTTTTATCACGTATACTGACATGCAAGGGGTGCAGGTTATCTCTTTTATCACGTATACTGACATGCAAGGGGTGCAGGTTATCTCTTTTATCACATTTACTGACAAACAAGGGGTGCAGGTTATCACATTTATTGACATACAGGGGATGTAGGTTATCTCTTTTATCACATATACCGACATACAAGGGGTACAGACTATATTTCATCACATTTACTGACATACAAAGGGTGCAAGAAGAAACGTTGATATTTCAAGCAATTTTCAAATTCAAAACATACGTCATCATTTACTTAAAAAAAAAAAAAAAACTTAGGTGGGACGGATCACAATAGGCAGTCGACAAAAAACACGGTACCGTGTCGAAATTCATTCACCCTCTGTTTGTTAACAAAGCCTGTTCATGCGCAAGCAGGATGGGATGTCTTAGGATACGTGGATGGCAGATGACACCACACCGGGTTACAAATGAGCGAGGGTCCGCATCCAAAAGACCTGTCAGCCCTCCACAGTCAAGCACTCGTTCTGTGGTTGTTATGTAATGTGTTTATCTTATGCCCGGGAACACACAGGCAGATGACGAGCTAAGCTGTTCGACTGGTCTTTAGTACACCCACGCGCCAAGTCACAAGGAGCGAGGATGGCATCCAGCTGGTCCCCTTCCATCGTCTGCGCCGTGCCGCCACAGCCCTCCCGTGGCTCAGAGCCCGCCATGGCTTGAGTTTCTCAATGTCGCTTTCCTCCGCGTCACGCCTCAGAAGCCAAGGCCACGCGCGCTCCCCCCCCCCATCAGTGTTACCTGTGTGGTGGTCGTGTAGTGACGACGGCCAGTAGGTAACCTCCCTTCGTATCAAGCCTACGTTGCACTACTTTCCTGCTGCTGCTGCTACCACCACTACTCTAAGTCCTTCTGCTACTACTACAACTACAGCTGCTTTCAGAGACGTCTATATACTCCTGCTGGACTTTTTTTTTTTCTTCAGTATAACTAATCATTTCGTATAGCTGAACACTCAACACAAATATTATATCCTTTCAAGGGCGGTAAAGATTTTACCGAGGGCTGTGCATCAGAAATTATCATATACGAATCCATTCCGATCGTTCTGCTTCGACTTGGTGGTCATGTGTTCGAAATCTTTCTTCGAAACAAGGAGCGTTAGTATGGGACAGGCGGAGTGCGACAGGAGACCATCTGTCCGGGGCAGGTTAGTTCCGTAGTTCTGGCTCTCCATATCTGGGGCACGCATAACCCCGGGACACGTGACAAATATTGTATTACGAGGTGTCTCAGGACATCTGTTCGATGCGGTGAGTTACATCTAACACATATGCCACTGGGGAAAGAACGGGACTTAGGTTGGCAGTTTTAACTGGTTAACTCTGTCATCTGTAATTTCCCACTGACTATAAAGTTGTGGCAGACCAAAACAAAGTAATGTAGCATTCCTTTCCATTTTACCCTTGTGGTATAATGTTCAGGCGTCGTGGTAACACTAAACTTCAGAGTTTGAGAACCACTGTTTATAGAAAATAATAGACAACCTCAATCACCATCTTTAACAATGGGATAGTAGTCTAACCCTTCACCAAAATAATAACGAAGCCCCACTGAAAGCAGGTTTTGTTTTTTTCAAGCTTGTACTTTATAATAGTGTTGGAGTGTTCGGAGGGGAGGGGGAGTGATATAAATTTGGAACCTTTTTTTTTTTTTAAGATATAAACAATCAATAGAATGAACCATATAGTTTGTTGTAGAAACTTTGTTCATTATATTTGCTTCTATTTTTTTTTTTTTTTCTTACAATGTGTTTCCTATACCGTCAGTAGGCTCTCTTGATATATGACTCTTGCTTGCATGGCCCATGCTGCTCCGCAGTGCTCCTCTCGCCCAGAGTCGCTAAAGTCAAGGTTGACTGAAGATCTAGGCAGCATGTGTGCAAACTTCCCCCATTCAGTGATGGTTGAAAATTGCCAGCGTCTTGCGGTGGGACCGTGGCCTTGGGATCACCACGTCTTCTAGCTTATTAGTAAAGAATCACTCATTGATGCTTATTGGGCGGTGACAAATGGTTATTATACATGTATTTATTTGTTTCCGGAGTCCTTACTCCGGGGACGTGCGTGGAGGGAGGCGCTGGTGTGCCCGCTAGGGAGGGAAAACACGTAGCGTGCAGTAATTATGTAGCCTATTGAGTTGTCTCGTAAAATGTCTAATTGGTCTGTCCATCAGACTACAGTCAACTGTGTAAAGTTAGCGATGTGTACTATCTTTTTTTTATTATTACGTAACATGTATCTAGCCAAGTGACACGGCTGACTGTGACACCGCTGTCCCCACAGTTAACTTTTCCTAGACTTTTCAGAGTGTACTCCAAAAAAGAAAAAATAATTTCACGAAAACGGGTCAGCTTTCAACATTGTAAGAACTAAGCATAAGAGAGTAATTGGATTCTTACACAGGTCGTAGAAACTGAATAATTCCTTCACACAATAGGTAAGCAAGGTCATTTATCTTCTAGGGAGGGCCAGGGGGAGGGATGGGCAGGCCCAGAGCATTGTTGGCACGAGCGAGTGTGTCCTCAGACTTTCTCAGCCCCACTTGGCACCCACTGGCATACGCTTCACGGCCACTCCCACTTCCTCACCCACCTACAGTATCGCTCCAGCCATTGACACTTGCCGCCGCCGCCCCCTTCACACACAGACACAGGAAAGAGCCGTGACCTCCACTCCTGCATTACCGGGGAAAGATACTGAAATGTTACTCACTGCTCCACGATGCTTGCGCTTGTGAAGGTTCCAAAAAGTATCTAGGTCATCTATTTTTTGCAGCGCGTCAGCAGGTGTCACTGAAGTAAGTGTGTGTGCGTGTGTGTGTGTGTTACCGCGTACTCGTTATACTACACGAGTTGGTTTTAGGCACAAGTCACTATAATTATCAAGGACTGAATGGATTCTTGATTGATGAGCGTTAATTACTACAGTTGGCCAGCTAAGGAAGAATGGAGCCTAATATGCGTGTTGTGTAGCCTATTAGTACGCATGTTTTTGCTTTAATTCTTCGCCAGTTCATAGTACATTGCATATCTGACTGTAAATATGTATGTATGTATGTATGTATGAATTGTATGTATATGTTTATCGCTTGCTCAACGGTATAGTGTTTTTTTGTTTCACAGTAAAGGAGACAGTTCAAGGGCGTAAACAAAAATAAAACAATACTGAAAAAAAAAACTCGCTACTTAATACAAGATGGTCTCGTATATATTAGTTTAAGTCCACTACCAGTTGATGGAGTATTGCATATCCGTCCTGTGAGGTATGTAAGTAGCCTATGCAAACGGATTATCACACACACAACCTACGGACAAATTGATCTTAAAATCTTCATCCCTCCATTAGTTGATAGTACATTAGATTATTATGTCTCTGTAAGTTTATCATCCAGTCATTTAATGGAGCAAATGTTTAACACGGATTCTCAAGACACGCCATTATCCATCACCAGTAAGGAAATCCCATCCGAAGCATGTTAACCCATCCCTCCATCAGTTATTAGTACATCGCACATATGTTTCATCAAGTTTATTATCCAAACATTCAGTTGAGCAAAAATATAACCCCACCATTCTGCTGGATTTTCAGGTCACGCCAGCAGCCAGCACCTAAGTCCTATCAGTCGCATACAGACCCATCCCTTCATCAGTTATTAGTACATCGCGTATCTGCCTCCTTAAGATTATCACCCAATAATTTAATAGAGCAAGAAATTTCTGGATTATCATGTCACCCCAGCAGCCAACATTGAAAAGTCCTATCAGACGCATTCAAACCCATCCCTCCATCAGTTATTAGTACATCGCGTATCTGCCTCCTTGAGATTATCACCCAATAATTTAATAGCGCAAGAAGTTTCTGGATTATCAGGTCACGCCAACACCAGGAAAGAAAGGTCCTATCAGATGCATACAAACCCATCCCTCCTTCAGTTATTAGTACAGTGCGTACGTCATTTTAATTAATATAAGTACCATCCACCCATTTCAAAAAGGTTAACACACCATCTTGTATTCACAGGGCACTCCATCAGCCCCCAAGAACTCCCCATCGGATCCAGCCACAATCATGGTGTCGGCGGAGTCCTCAGCTGCCACCACTAATGGGGAGGCCACGGCTGTCCCAAATGGGTTCCGCGCCCCGTCCATCACGATCCTCCACTTCAACGATGTGTATAACGTGGAAGAGCAGCCCACCGAACCCAAGGCCGGGGCTGCGAGGTTCAAAACAGCCCTCAAGAGTCATGCCGAAAAGGACCCGCTCATCCTCTTCAGCGGGGACATCCTGGCGCCGTCCATTAGTAAGTGGCGGAAAGAAAAAGGAACCTCGGGGGACGAATGGAGCTCAGTTTCTTATTATTCCTCCTCCTCCCCCCCCTTTCTTTCTCTCCTGTTCCCACCCTTCCTCATTTCCTCCTCACCTCTAACACTTCCTTCTCCCTTCGTTCTCTCCTTTGTTTTTTATCACTTTTTCTTTCCTCTCCCTCTTCTTTAACACTTCCTCCTCCCTTCGTTCTCTCCTTTGATTTTTTTTTATTTCACTTTTTCTTTCCTCTCCTTCTTCTTTAACACTTCCTCCTCCCTTCGTTTTCTCCTTTGTTTTTTGTTATCACTTTTTCTACACAACCTACTCCTTAACAAAAAACACTGTACTACTGTACCAATATGGCAACAAGATATGTTCATAAAATCTGCAGTGTGTTGCCTCCAAATATTTACCTCCATACATCAATACAACTCTCAAATTAACTTTGATCAGTGTCTTTCAGCTCCTTCCTCAGTTACCTTAACTTCTTGTGAAGCAGTGTTTTGCTAGCCTTGGACTGTCTCCTGTGCTGTAAGAAAGAGGAAAATATGGGGTACAAGTTGTCACAACAGCATGTTGAAACAATAAAAATCATACAAACGAGAAACTGTACAGTGGATGACCACTTAATGAGCCTTACCTACACTTGAATGAGACGTCACAGGGTTTTTTTTTTTTTTTTCCTTACAGTGAGTTCGTTCACCAAAGGAGAGCAAATGGTGCCCGTCATGAACCAGTTTGGGATTCACTGTGCAGTGTTTGGCAATCATGACTTTGGTAAGTAAATGATTCATGTGTTTTTTTGTAGGTCAATATACTTCAATGATATTTATGTCTGTCACAGATGTAGTGCATAGCAGTGCTCTGTGTTCTTTGTGTTTGGTGGAAGAAGAGGTTGACTGTCATCACAGAATTGAATAACAAGGATGGATATATGGAGATTTATTCTTTATAAAGACATATGAAAGAAATGAAGTGGTCAATGAGTGAAGGGGGCTTAGTAGTCAAGTCGTGAGTGCCAATATGATAGATACCTTAAAAGAAAGGCTAAATAAATTCATGGATAAGGTACATCTATCTGTCACTTTGTATCTCCGATGCCCTGTTCCCTCACAGGAACTTCCCTCAAGGGGGCAGCCATGGCAAAAGTGTCTCCAACTTTTCCTGTTCCAGCACTCCCTCTCAGCCCACTCAATCCTTTGCCTACCAACTCTCTTTCTTCAATAATTGTCCACTTGTAATGGCCAGAATTGCAGATAAAGACTCCAAAGACCTTAAGCCCTATCCTTAAGGGCAATCCTATGGGTCAACCCTAGAGTGTCTGCCGCTTACATTGGGGCCTGAGTTTGATTCCTGGGAGGATTGCTGGAAAAAAATTATTCCCAAGCAGTTATCACTTTCTCATATGTTTCAAGAAGGGGCAGATCCTCCCGTGGCACTATTGATCCATGACACCCTCTCCCTCAATCATTTTCAATACATTACCACGCTTAACCCATTCAACTATTCTACAATATACTTCCATTGTTGTTACACCAATACCATACCTCTCCTACATGTGTACTTTCATTACTTTCTACTTCCCATTCTGACACACCACACATACCTATTGTAAAGCTCCTTTCTGTTGCACATATTTGTGATTGCAGTACTACATTCCACATTTATGTCTCTGATGCATGACAGAGGATAATGATGTTACCTATACCCCTCCTCTTTACCCTCATGCTTACACTTCCTCACAAAACTCTCTTCAGTGCCCCTAGTGCCCCTATTATGTGTGTACCCTTCACTGCTCATCAATTGTTGAGGGGCATTTCAGTGATAGTTATGGTCAGTAAAGTGAGGCCACAAACAGAAACTATAGCTATTCTTATTAACTTTTTCAAACTCATTGCCTTGCCCTTTCAGACTTTGGACTGGAAAGACTTGTGGATGTGGCTGAGAGGACCACTTTTCCTTGGCTCATGAGCAACGTGGAAGACAACGAGACTGGCAAACCCTTGGCTGGCGGCATCCTCACACACACAGTCAACTGGCACGGCTGGAAGCTTGGGCTGGTGGGTCAGGACAGGCTGTTGTTGTCCCTTCCAGTGACTTTGCCAAACACAATGCTCAAACTATGGCAGCAGCTTTCTCACACTTGTTCCTTCAGGCTTCGATGCAGTGCACTTTTGACAGATTTTCACCCACAGGGAATAAAAAATTGTATCGGATAATTTTTTGTCAACATGTTAAACTTGATCAATACCCCACTGAAAATTAAATTATTTATTCCATGCTGTTATGATAAATGAGTTTGCTAAGGAACCAAGCTGTTTCCATCAAGCAAGTATTACTTTGACATACTTGCTGTAGTGAAATAAAGTAGCTAAGAAATGTGCCTAAAATGTAAAAGGGAAGAAAATGTACTTGAAATTTTCAGCTTACAGAATACCATAACTTTATTCCTCATGCAGATTCTCCCAGTTGCATCTTGAGTTGTTGAGCTTGTTTCCAGAAAGTGGTGACTTGATGAAACATAATGCCATTGGGGTAGAATGGCACTTGACCAGCTATGTTATTCTTAGGATATGGTTGTCACTATGGGTATCAGATATCTAGAAAATAATTAATGAAAAGATATGGGAAGTGAATGGTTTGCAAAAAGTAGGCAAGATTGGGATTGAAGTGGAAATGAAAAATATCAGCTTCCATGAACTGCAGTTTTCATCCTTGATCATTCCTCAGATTGGCTTGGTGGAGCAGGAGTGGCTGGCAACGTTAGCAACCATAAATGCCGATGAAGTCACATTTACAGACTATGTGGACAGAGGCAGAGAACTTGCAACATCACTCAAGAATGAGGTAAGTTGAATCAGGTTCCTTGGGGTCTTCGGAAGTCAAGCTTGAAAGTTAGCATTTTATCTGTGATGGCCCGAGACATGGCTCCTCGTGAATTAGAGAACAGACATAGGTTGAATATACTCTAATGATGATTAAAAATAAGTAGTAGTGCATAGAAATGATAACTTGGACTATTGAAAGTAACAGTGGTAACCTAGAAATAATAGAAGTAGAGGCGAATGTAGTGAACCAGGTGGACCCGAGGGGCAGAAAATATTGGAAAGGTCCTTTGTCTTCCCTCTGGCTCTCTGTCTGCCCTGACTTATACAATTCCTGGATTGCTATGGGTGCTGTGACCTGCCCAAGTTCATTTCTTATTCTTGACGGTCATTAGAGAATATTCAATCTTTGTTTGTTCTCTATTCCATAACGCTCACTTCCCGTCTCTCCACGTTATACCCAACATTTTTCTCTCCATTCCCATTTATGCACAATTTTTTTTCTTTAGACAGCTTTTTGTAAAGATGTCACTTTTGATGCAAGTGCAGTATTCCGTGTATCTTTTCAGGGTTGTGACTACGTGATCGCTCTAACTCATATGCGAACACCCAATGACATTAGACTCGCCGAAAATGTGGAAGAAATTGACCTCATTTTAGGAGGTCATGACCATGTTTATGAGGAAGTAAAGGTAAGAAGATATTTCATCTCAGCCTCTCATCTATTTATGGAGAGATTTTTTGCCTTGGCCTTCCACATGAAACAAAGCAGGAGACATATGTAATAAAGGGAAATAATATTTTAGACAAACCCAGTAAGCCACTATATTACAGTTATAGCTCACAGCACAATACCACATTACAACATTAATCCCTGGTAGGGCACAGACTTTCCTTCATTCATGTTTATCCTTGAGTAATTCCTGCAGCAAATCTCAAACAAGGAATACAGAAGGTTAAGTGCTCAGGTAGCACTCATAGGCTCTTGGCTCTTTGTAATTGCTTGTATTTTTACAGAATTAAGTCAAGTTCATATGTCCCATGTTCTATCAAATTTTATGATATGTTTACTCATATATGTGTATAATCTTTAATCTGGTAAGGCATTCCATTCATCAATTGTTTGGTTTGAAAAAAAAATCTTATATATATATATATATATATATATATATATATATATATATATATATATATATATATATATATATATATATATATATATATATATATATATATATATATATTCCTTTTTTGAGCAGGTTCTTACTGTTTCAACTTGGCTATCTTCTTGTAGGTGATATAGTCATTCAATAATTTCCTTTGCCACTCACATATCAAATAGCATAATTATGTCACCTCTTTAAGGCCTTAATTCCAGAGCTGAGAGCTGTGCAGTATTTGTTATGTATAATTGTTCTTTCTGCAGATAAATGGTAAGATCATCCTCAAAAGTGGGACTGACTTCAGGGAGTTTTCTGCACTGACCCTCACCCAAGAGGGTGAGGAGGTGAATGTGGACATCAAGAAGGTGGTGGTGGACTCCTCCTTTGAGCTGGATCCTGAACTGAAGGAAACTTTGACAGAGTTTGAGGGTGAGTCTTGAAAGGCTACTTACTGTACATACTGTACTTTAGTAATGTTTTAGTGCAGTCTTCATACCATTACATACATTTTTATAATTTTAATTCACATATCATAGAGGAAAGGGAGGGTGATGGCTAGTGCATGTGTTCAAGGGGCAGTTTCTTCTATAAGAGGCACGTGATTGTCTTTTCCACAGTCCCTCCTCTAAATACACAAAGAATGCAAGGATATAAGGAGACTACAGGAGGCCAGTCAGCTTATACATGGTGGCTCCTGTGAATCAGTTATTTTCCAAGTGCCTTGCCTGTTCATCTAACCTCTATTTGATACTCATCATATTTGTATTCGTCACACAATTCCTAAATTTTTTCACCAATCGACTACCTTCTTCATAAAGCACTCTTTGCCTGTCCTTCCTGAACTAGAATTTATCCACTTTGAAGCCACTGCAGTGGGTCCTAACATTGTTTTTAGTACAAGCATTTATCAACATCCCTTTTGTTAATGTCCTTGGTTTATTTGGATACAGATGTAGTAGGGAAGAAGATGGATGAAGTTCTAGGCAACTTCAGTGTCGAGCTAGATGGGAGATTTTCATCAATAAGAACCTCCGAGACCAACCTTGGCAACTTTATCTGTGATATCATAATGGCGGCTTGCAACGGTGATGTGGCGCTGCTCAACTCGGGAACACTGAGGTCTGACAGAATTCACCCCAGAGGAGACTTCAAGATGAGAGATCTCATGACCATCTTACCAATGCTGGACCCACTACTTGTCCTGGAAATCACAGGTAATCCATTAATCACAGATGTGGCAAGCAGGCATGATGTAATTGTGTTAACATCTGGCATGAATGCCTATTTGTCATATAATTGTCTAATCTTTAGTTTAAACTTTAGCCACATTCATTGCATGTCAAATTCTATTTTTTTACCTGTCACTTATCTCTCTTGGTGAGGCTCTATGCCACCACCACTAAAACATAAGTAAGTGTGGCTTGTGTTTCCTTTCCATGTCATGTTATTGTTCATGACTGATAGTTCTTGATCTTTAAGATTTATCCTCCAGTGATATTACTGATTGGTGTCTTTTCTATTGTCTCCAACCAATTCATTATTCAAAGTTACAACTTCAGATACTCTCTCTTGAATAGGTTTAGGTTTTTCAAAAGTTTGACCTCTCTTGTAGGTTCTATCTCTTTAATCATTTATCTGTCTGGTCGTTATTGGTTGGTGTCATTTCTGTTTTCTTCACCCATCTCATTACTTACTCATAACTCCATATATAACACTTTTGTTAGCACCTTTAGGTTCATCAGATGTATAAGTTCTGTCATTCTTTTCATTTATGCTTCGCTTTGCAACGCATATCAAAGGCTTTAAAATCATTCCTTGAAATATTTCATCCATTTAACGCAAACCTTGTTTTGTCCACTCTCAATGAACTTGGAATCGGATGTGTAATATTACCGTACTTGGAACCCTCTGAGTATCTGAGTATCATATCAATAACATTTAGCTAAATTTTCCTTCACTTTAGTAAAATGAAAACTGACTACTTGACATAATCAAAGGCAAGACAGTTGCATCAGAATGAATATACCATATCTACTAGTGTAAAAGCCATTTGCATTTGAAAGTCAACCCCAAGAAGTTTTGATTTTCAACTTAGGAATGAGCAGCAGCAACATCAGCTTTACTACTGCTACTTACAGATTTCAATTATACTACTCCCTAAAATTAGTAAAAAAAAATACTTTTGCTTGCATGTATGGTAGCTGATTCTATGGTCAAACAACATAAAATTCTTCAGCAACTGGGAAATTGTGACATGAATAATTCACACATAAAATGGCAAGATTTAATTTGTGTTGCACCCAACAGGCGAGAAGCTGGTGCAAGCCCTGGAGAACGGAGTCTCCCAGTACCCCAAACTGGAGGGCCGCTTCCCACAGGTGGCTGGTGTGCAGTTTGTGTTTGATCCCAAAGCTGAACCAGGGTCACGGATAATTAGGGATTTAGTCAAGGTTGGGGACGAGTACCTTAACCCTGACATGAAATACCGCCTGGTGACCAAGGCCTACATGCATCAGGGTCGCGATGGCTACAACATGCTGATTGAATGCCCTGTCCTGGTAAAGCAAACCTTTGTCCTCTGCATCCACAATACTCACCAGTTTTTGTCTCAAGATACTGTTTTACTTTTTATTGCCAAAAACGAGACACTGAGGTACAATGCTAATTTTTGTCCTGCAAGTTTCCTTGGCATACAGTGACAGATGAACACTTTCTTGATAAAAGGCTTTATTTAACTCATAACTCCATACTCATCTGCAATATAAAATTAGAACTTTTAGGAATTTAGTTTTAATGATGTGATTGAAACATGCAGTTAACGGTGAAGTATATCTCTTGATTAGTAGTTTAGTAATCCTTAAACAAAATTAGTTAATACACCAATATAATAAACATACTAAACATTTATTCCAAAACAAAGTGATCTAGAATTTTAGCATCAATGTCATATTGACATGAACTCTGCACAAACAAATGGCATTTATTTAACAACAGATATTACAGTAACCTCCCTTTTTCTGTTTATCATTGCCTCGGAACTGTTACTTTAGAGAAATATAATTTGATTAAAAAGCATCATAGACAGTTCCATCTATGAAACTGAATTTGGTTATTGAAATTATTAAAGGATTTCATTTTCTCCACAGCAAGATGAAGAGCAATGTCCCATGATGTCCACGGCTGTCCAGAATCACTTCACTTCCATCCAGACTCTCCAAGGCAGAACACGCCGCAACTCAACACACAGACAGTCTCTTGTGCTGCTCTCCAGAAGGTAATATTGCTCAGAGTGGAATGTGTATAATCTGTTGAGTGAGTTAATCCTTAATTTTTTTTTTTTTTTTTTTAATAAGTTCAGTTGTCCCTAGTAAATTATCATGAGGCTGATATTCTAAAATTAACCAGACAGGGATTTTAAGTGCAGAACAGAAGATCCTAGGAGAGTGGCATCATAGTTGACCCCCTTCATTTGATGTTAATTTTTTTTTACTCAGGTTTTACACGGGTAAACATACAGAAAGTGCGTACATAGAAAATAATTTTGGGCAGCTGTAAGAAGCAAAGAACCTGAATGATAAAAATGTTGAGCACTTAAGAATTATATCAAAATCCATCATAAACCAAGTAGTATTTCAGAGGTGATTTCGTGTTTAAAAATCCCCCCAGAACACACTGTATAAAAATAAGACTTTAACATAGTATTTGCATGAATATTCAGCCTCATAATATAAATCTATAAAATAATGTTTGCAAGTTTGACTTTAACATTTTATTGTACTAATGAAGTTTGTGCATGATGCAAATATTTTATGCTTTTTTGTTATTTTTTTACTTATTCATTTATTTATTTTTAGAACACTATGGTCGCTCACCAAAAGGAAACTTAACCCTTGAACCCTAACCCTTCCCTTTTCCTATCTTCAGAGTATCGTCAAACTCCTCTCTAACCTCTTTTTACATGAGAAAACTTTCATGGTTTATGTAATCTTTTCTATCATAACAAAAAAAAACTCAGCCAATCAGGAGAGTGGGGGGGCTTCGGGGTTAAGTTGGCTAGCAGTGACTCCATGTGAATTAGCTTCCATCCCAGCTGTGGCCTAACCTGCTCACCTCACACATACAGACACAGTCTCATACGTAACGATGATGAGATCCCTGCTGCAGCACGCACCAAAGGACACGCACGTCTCGGCCGCTCAGTATCCACAGATTCGGCACTCTCCACCGGTTCCTCAAGTTCCTTGTCCTCTGTGTGAGTAAGGAAGAACATCAAAGGTGCAGCTCACACATGGTGAAATCTCTTCTCTCTCATTTTGGTGGATGGCTAGAGTCTACCAAGAAGTAATAAGATCAATACACAAGTCGCAACTAGTGATGCATGCCTTCTGTCCTGTGTGTGGTTAAGGAAGAACAGCCAGGAAATTGCACCTCACATATGAGAGAATTTCTCCTCCCATATCTTCCTTAAGAGTTATACTAATGAGAAAGAAAATTTCACTAAAAGGGAAACAGTGACCATTTGCTTTGAAATTTCAAGGTCAAAGGGGTATTACAGCTATTTCAAATCACAGTTGACTACCACCATCACTATTCCTGTATTTGTTCCCACTGTTTCCTTTGTAAACCTGCACATAATAAGAGAAAACAGTTCAAAACAACATAGTCAAATTAACTGCAAAAAAGATTAAACAATAAGTTAAGCATCAAATCAATGTAGTTTCTACTTACCTCGACACTTATTCACGTGTCTTTGAATTTGTGCCTCAGTTCCATGTCCACTGCTTAGCTCTGCTATCAGCAAGTTACTCATAGCAGGGCTAAATGGCAGTTTAGGGCTGCATTGTGATTGGTTGGCACACATTGAGTAAGCGACTGTGATTCGCTAGTGAATCTGGTGACCATGGCATCACAAAGGCCTCAGTCACAGCTAATAGTTTTTGTAATAATATAATAGTAGTGAATGTCATAAATGTAATTTGGTGTAGCTAGAGTACCCCTTTATCTCGAAAAGGAGAGCGAGTCTTATAATATTGGTGACATCTGGTATTTTTCCCCTACCACAAAAGTGAAGGCCAATACAAACTATAATAGTTCATCAGCTCCAGTAATGAAGACCATTTTGACACCATTTTGTAAGTTTGAGTAGAGGCCACTTTACTTGTCAAGTGTTTCTGTCAGTACTAATATAACTGGGAGGTAATGTTAGTGTGAGTAGGTGATGGTTACCATCATTATAATACATTCATGTAACTATTGATGACAGCAAGGTAAGAAAATGTAAGGTAAATTAATATAATTATAATTCCTGTCCCACATGGATTCCTAATAATGGATATTTCTAATATTGTTGCCCAGCAGGGCTGCCTCTTAAACAAATGAGAGTTTGTCCTCTAGTAAATGAAAAAAAGGTCTTGTTAACTGTTTAGCTTCCAAACATTGTTTTCAAATGCAAAATTCATTATTCTCATCAAGTGCTTCAATCATTCTAGTAAAAGCTTCAAACTTACAAGAGTGCATCTTTCCAGCACAAGCAAGAGATCTCGAGGCAGTTTATCCCGGCAAGAAAGCTTCCATGAGCTGGAGAACTTGGCGTGCAAACTAGCACCAAAAGTGGAGGGCAGGATAGTAGTGGCCACAGATGAGGTAGGTTGGGCCTTGGCTGTGTCTTAATATTACATTTAAGTGAACCATGCATGTTCATTGCTACCTGCATATCACTTGATACTGACAACTGTTTCCTCTTCTTAGCATATCATATACTACCCATGAAATTAGACACGCCGTGTTGCAGCAGGTTGCCAGAGCATGATAATGCACTCCGCAGACTCAGGGCCTGTGACTATCATTGAACAGTGCTTAACGGGACCACCAGTAGAGGCACAGGAGAGCACCAAGTGAGCCCCACATTGTATAACAGACTAGAGTGGTGATGCCTTTCTCATTCATAATAACATTTCATTAGGGGTTAGGCTGTGTGCATACATACCACTTTCTGCTTTACAGTATCACACCACTGATGAAATTACTTGTTGTCCCAACACTAAACAATGATGATATTGAGCTACTTTCTTGGTGGCCATTGTAAACATCTGACAAAACTATACTAGCCTCACAGCAAAGCAATACCCATCTGACAACTCTCTGCCTTGGGGTGTCCCAACTCTGGAGTTACACTTTCTTGACAGTCAGCACGAGCATTTTGAGAAACTGGCACAGAGACGTTTGACACTGGTACTAGTACAGGTAGTCCTCATATTATGATGGGGTTCAGAACTGACAGGCTGATCATAAGTTGAATCAGTCATGTTAGAATTTTAACTAATATTAAAATAATGTTATTCAAATTTGTCACAGATAAAGCAGTGTTCCTATGCCTTCTGCCTTCTCCCCCTACCCTGCCTCTGTCCTCATGGGCTCCTTTCACCCAAGCCCTTCGTCCAGGTGACCCCTTAGCCATGCACCATTTTGCAGTGTTGAACAATAGAACGGTCAAGTTTTGTGAAGGCTGCCAAGTCATTGTGCAGGGGTTGTGTTGGCAGAGGGGGCAATGTTTGTAAACAAGGGACACGTATCACCTCTGCTTCATATTCATACCTTCTGTGAATGTTTCTTTCAACTATGATTGCGGTTTCCAGTAAACGGTCGTCTATAAGGACTGCTGCATGACTATTGCGAGGGAGCGGTTGTTGTGCAACGCCATATTGGTTGTGATCAGCTGATCGACTGTCCAGTTTGACTCACCACCCTCACCACCACCTACAGGGAGTTGTGGGACCTAACGAGTGAACCAAATGCAGGCGAGACTCGTAAACAGTGGAGATAACTGGGTAGACTCACTCCACTCTTGCTCGGCTCATGTGCTAGCTAACTGGCATCTGCTAGATCTAGCAGTATGCTTGTACAGCAGACTGAAGATGTATAAACTGTTAGAGTAGTGACTAGCCACTGCTCTAAGCACTGGTGAAAAAAAAAAAAAAAAAAAATCCTCATGGAGTACCGCTTAGTACCTTATGGAACCAGGGGCCTCAATTTTGAGGATAGCAGTCTCCTCCAGTACCTTCCTGCATACTAATGAACTTTCTGCTTGCTAGTTCAAAGCTCTGAAGTAGGAGACACTTGTGTTTGCCTGAAAATGTAGTGAGGTGTGCCTCTATTGGCTGGAGCCAAGCCATACCACATTCCTCATCATTACACACAAACACACATACATTTAAGTGTACCACAAAATTGAGCCAAAATCACTAATATTGCATTTATTCTAGAAATTTTCTAGAAAACAAATCTCAATTTAATTCTACTTAGTTATTTAAAACCTTCTCCCCTGGCAGGTACTAGAAGAGATGTCTATAAAGCGAGCCATGCACAGCGTGTCGGTCATTGAGGAGGAAGACGAGCCACAAACACCCTCGTCTCCCAAGAACAAACCGCCAGTCCTTAACTAGGAAGCTACTGCTGCACTTTTCTCTCCCTCATAGGTCTGACTGCTGTGTCCATAGCAAGTTCCAAGGACAATGTATATGTATGAACAGCTGCCTGTACTTGCAGCCACATAACTTTTCACTCAGTAATTGTCAGAAAGTTGGTGCTTTTTTCTTTTATCTTATACAAACAAAGGAGTATGCTGGCCTGGACAGTAAATGTATACGTATTCAAATACTGTGGCAAGTTATATTCTGAAAGATATACATTACTATTCAGTATTTTAGGTAAGTATTACAACATGCACAATTATGTTTACCTGAAAAATCTTAATTTATTGTTACTTTTGCTGTTACTGTACATGCAGTATTACACTGAACCCTCAATAATCCAGGTTTGAGGTTTTTTTTCTCTTTACAACTAGATTTATTTCTCCTAAAACTTGTATGAGTAAAGGAGACAGTGCAAGAGATAAAAAAAATAATGTCTATACCATGCTGCTCCTACTGAAACCTCAAATTTCATTCCAGTTCAAAAAAAAAAAAAAAATCATATTCTTCTCTTGAAATCAGAACTTAATAATAATAAATGCTGCAATTGTAACTATTAAGCTGACCTGTGAAACTTCAGCTGTCCCTGAAGCACAAGCCTGATCTGCGATAATTTGTAACTAGTTTATGGAACTCCAAATGCTTTAAAATGTTGAGGAGATGGATTTCATACTTCTATGCAATGTTATTGTACAATTCTGCTTCCAAACCTTATATGAGATGGATATAATTAACCGGTTGCAGCGGGATCATGTTTCTTAATGGTCCTCCAAGTGAGAAAAATTAGAAAAATCACCCCTCACACAAACCATTTCATAATATATATCAAAGCATTTGTGATCAGATTATTTATCATCTATTTTGGGGGGTTTATATCATGGCACAAATTTGGCTCGTCACTGCTACACGGTAAAGCCATAAATTTGGCCCATTGCTGCTACTGGGTTAAAAAAAGGTTATAATTTTGTGAGATTTATATCACCGAAAACCAAGTTAATAATATTGCAGGTTCAGTGTATTACTTTAAATTTGCACTTACCTTGAACTGCATTGACTTGGATACATGTTGGAGCAGTTGAGTTTCTGTAAGATGTGATTTTATGTTAAATATGCATTTTTATGTTACATATGCAAAAATTAGCAACTCCTTAAGATTGTTCAATGTTGTACTTTTAGAATAAATAAATACCTAACCTCACAAAAAAAACTCTGCCAAAGTTAAATTCTATGCAGTTTTACCCATCCCATATGTAAGGGGAAAGTTTGTGGGCCAGTTTCACAATACAACACACTGACTAATATCAAAAGCACATACCTCTGTACGATTATTACTTACTACAAAGCACCAATGACTACATTTTTTGTATAGCATAAAGTTTGTTATTTAAACTAATACTCAGCCAAACTTATCCATGATGGGCACCACTTACTGTTAAGCTTGTAGCTGAACCTTGCACTAAACCATCAGCCTTCTTTGCCTGTTGCATTTTCTTGCCACTAGAAGAGTTTTCCCTCCTGGCAACAGCATGGGCTGGATGTTATCAGTCACCACTGGTTGTGCCCTGTAATGCGGTGTTGGTAAAAGAATTTAAATTTTCTCAACAGAATTGTCCTAAGCTGTCTTTTGCTACAGCTTTGTCCACAGGGACAGTCCTACTATTAAGTGGTTAATAACCCTAGACAGAACCCATTATTCCTGAATATTTTAATCTTTGGCAGTACACCTACTTATGGTGTATGGATGGCAAGTGAGTGAAGTGACACCCCCCAGGTGTATGCTCCCTGTTAGTTAGTTAGTACACCTATTTTATAAGTAATTATTTATGACCAGTTACTTTCATATTTTACATTACTGTACATGCATCCTAGTATTTTCTTAAACTTAACATGTATTTGAGAACAAGTATTGCAAGTTGTTGTTGTGATGAAGTCCGTGGAAGATAATTGCCTAGTATTGAGTGGATGTAAAAAGGAATATATGCATATTTTTCTATAAAAGGATTTTAATGCACTACAGAAGACACTGAAAGACAAAGATCAATCTTTGTTACAGAGGCATCTTTATATTCCCCTCTTATGTAGGATAATGAGAGTACTGGACGAGATGAAAGTATTCACACTAATGACAACATAACTGTAAATATTAAAATTTATTCCACATACTATACTGAACGGAGTCTCTAGGACAAACCATAGGAATCATTTTTGTCATATATGCAATATTTATGCTTCTTAGTGGACAATTGAACATAGCAATAACTTTACCCTTGAAGTGCTGCTGTATGGCATTCTAGCCAACCCCATGAGACACATTCATGCAAAATCTTTACCAAGTGCTCTTTATTGACCTTATGAGACTAAATTGCTTCACTACCCTTAAGTAAGATATTATTTACTAATAGAATAAGAAGTTCTGCACTGTTCCCATCCTCTCCTAAGGGCCACTTCCACACACTGTAGGCGTCCAAACGAAACAACTCCCAAAGTGTTAGGTTCTCTAAAGAGCACCCAAGACTAAACATGTTTTGCATAGTATCCATTTTTGTTAGCTTCTCTATAAGCACCAAATACAATATAAGAAGCTCCTGTAATCTTTTGTGTTTAGTAGAAAACCAAGCAAACTTGGAGAGTTGTTTGGTTTGAGCACTTACTAAACACTGATTTCACGGTCACTTCCTTTTGTCGTGGTCATCACCAATGAGCAGTGATCACCACCACCACCATGAAATCTGATTTCACAGTCGTCTTTAGCAGTGTTGGTTGACTGCATTGATACCAGAGAATGGAACCTTTAATAATACACCTCTAGAAGCTGGAGACTTCCACAACAGAGCTTACCTATGCAGTTTATTAGCAAATAACTCAAATTCTTGCTCTCATATGGTTATATTATGTCTTTAAATAAATTAAAAATTATTAAACAATATAACATGTTACAGAGCTTTAATGGTACTATGAATTTTTTTAAAGAATTTGGATGACGACATGAACTTGCTTCACCAGCCGACGTTGAGAGCTTCCATACCTGTTCCTATTATTTCACCTGTTATGCCTCCTTGGTCAAACTCTTGTAATACTCTAGATATGTATGCATAGGGCATACATACTGTGTAATCGGCCCTATTATATGTAAAGGATGTGAAAAATGAAATTAATGCTAAATGTGAAAATAAATGACTAATAAATGTGGTCTGCTAAATAAGTGTGACAAGTAAATGAAAAGGATAACTGCGATGAATAAATGTGGAGAGTTAGTCTCGCTGAAGAACGCCGCTCAAATCTGCTAAATAACACCAAAAATATTTCTCGACTTCTGCACTTCGGAAAAATTACTTTATTCTGCAGACAAAGTAATACTTTCAGGGGTGTAGAAACTAAAAAATATTTGGGATACTACTTAGCAGTGTACTTCAGTGAAACAAACTCTACATTTATTCATCACATCTATTCCTTACAATTAATCATTACATTTATTCTTCATATTTATTATTATTTGCATTTATTTTTCCACATTTACCTCCAAGATTTATTGTTCACAGTCATCTTCTCAGCTGATGCAATGTTTGTATTTCCTGCTGCTTTGGCATGCCAACAGTACTGAATCCTTTCTCTTGTTCTCACTGTCACCTGATTGAGGATCTCGGAGACCACAAAAACAACTGTGAAATCAGATCAAGGTGTTGGTAATGCCATGTTGGTAAGCCCTTTGGTTAGGGAGAGTACCCAAGGACTGTGAAATTGGCTCCATGTCACTGGGAGTGGCCCTCAGTCTGACTGTGATAGTGAATGCCTTGCAAACTACAAATCCTGTCCTACTTTCCCACTCTGATAAATATTGTCATTTCCACGGCATGAGCCTTGGAGAGACAAGGCAGGATCAACAGCATCAGAACTCACCGAATCAAAAGAGTAAATGCAACAGATGGTTAAAGCAGTAGTGTTAACAGAATGGCAGAGCACAATCCATCCCCATCCATAGACGGGATCCAATGCCTTGCACTTCCCATCCAAAGATGGTTACTAGACCTGTCAGCACAGTCTGATTTATCCCTTCCCACTTCTTAAACAGAAAACTGTGAGCCCTGGATGTCTGAAACTTCAGGTTCAGACACACTCCCAGCACTTGAAGGGTTAAAGAGAATATACAATTTCCCTTTTAATAGATTATTGAATGCAATTTGACTATAGTGTGAATGAGCTTATTTTTTTACTTACTTTGAAAATATCCTGCCTAAATGTTAATTGTAATGTCTTATTTTAAAAGTGTCTTGCCTTGTATTTATTGTGATGTAATCACTTCTTACTACAGAAGTTTTGTCTTACTTCAGTTATAGTAACATTTTCCATAAATTAAGTATATGTACATGAAGATTATTCAGTCCTATAGGGCACGGTCACCATTTTAACTACTGCTAAGGTGTTATTACATGAGGTAATGCCCCTTTCGCCAACAACAAATTTGCTTGGACACAATGTCAAATGAAATTACATTAACAGAACAATGAAAATATTTGAAAACTTCAAAAACAGTTTGTCTTCTCTTTGTCATGCATGCTTGGTAAGGGGCTTCATATGCAACAAAACTAATAGTTGTTTACACACTATATATGCTGTTATATAATAATGTTTTTCTGCAAGATGGCGACCAATTAATTAAATATGTGGAAATGCAATACTGAGGAATGATTTATGTAATAAGATGTTAAAAGACATCTGCAACTGTTTTCAACCTCACTTCGAGAAGGGAATTTTGCTACTTGAAATATTAGTCTTATGGTTGCCAGTTGGAGTAGCATTGTTTCTTGTGATGGCCACTTTAGTGATGGTGTATAATGCTGTAGACAAATACTGTGAAATAGTAGACAATTTTTTAGGATATGGAATTTGAATGATGCAGGAACAGGTGCATGCTGCTACTAAAGACTAGCATTGTTCAACATGTAGCAATGTGTGCTGTAGGATGAGGTATGTACACGATATAAAAAGATGTATTTTTAGTTAGTTGAAAATATGTTGTCGATAAAATTATTAAAATGTTTAGAACTCTAGACTTAGTACAGACCTACCTACATATACTAGAGTTTTGTGATATATAGGTTGTGGGAATTTGCACAACCCTCATAAGCCCTAGTATGGATCAAATGTTCTGATTCATTAGTATCTGGATTACAGTATACTACATATATTTGGCACATCAATTATGGGGAACACCAAGTTGTTATATAATAAAATATACTGTTTACAGTAGTTCATATAATGGTTTTGTTTAAAAAAAAATACGAGAGGTATCAAATAAAGATGTTGGATATAAAAATGTTCAGTAAGTTTGTGGTTCGATAAATCTGATTTTCTCAGTATTGTTGTATACCACACCACTGGGGTAGGCTACCATCTGGGAACATTAGATTTTTTTTTGGGTGGTCCTGTATACTACCACAATTTTCTATAAAATTTGGGACACATGAAATCAATAGAACATTCACAAGAAAGAAAAAAATTTATCAACTTAAAATTAAAATATAAAAACTTGTTCAGTGTACATACCCAGTGGTGAGAAACATACAGCTGGCAGCTCATCTGAAATCCTACATCAGCAGAACATTTACAGCAGAGGTTTACAATCTCAGCACTGAACAGGAAATATTGGTTTTGAGCAAATACACAAAGGGCATCTATATCCATTGTTTCAAGTCCTTTTGTTACAATGGGAGACCACCATGTTAATCCTATGAAAGAACCTTCCAACAACTAAATGCAGTTTGCCATGTCAAGTTGTGATAATCACCTGAATGTGCAGGTGTGAGGGGCAACAACTTCCCAGATAAATGTTTGAAAATTGGGAGTCCATCATGCTGTATACACTTTTGTAAAAGTAATTTTTCTTTTTAAAACTTTTGAGGCATAGTTCAGATGCTCTACTTTTACATGAAAACTGCTTTTCCAGGGGGTTATTATTATTATTATTATTATTATTATTATTATTATTATTATTATTATTATTACTATTATTACTATTATTACTACTATTACTACTACTACTACTACTACTATTGTTTTTACATTTATTATTATTATTATTATTATTATTATTATTATTATTATTATTATTATTATTATTATTATCAGTAATATTACTACTACTACTTTTTATTGGGTTAAATGAATTTCTCAAGCATGCTATAGCCTTGGAAGGTCAAACTTTGCATGACTAACTTTTACACAAGTATTACAGTAAATCCAGGCACCCAAAACCTATAGTATAATACCTGCCATTTTCCTTTGATTGCTTCTGTCTTAGTCTGTAATCCAAATGAAATGCATAACAGAACAATATACTAGCAAAAAATTAGCATTACATATTGTTAGTGCAAAAAAAAAAAAAAAAATGTCCTCCTCAGTAAGTAAAGTCACAGAAATCTTTAGCTGACAATGTGATTAGACCCCACCATGAAAGATGTCTATGATGAGGATAAAATGCCAGCTCAGACACCTTCAAACTGGTTGGAAAAGTCTAACCTAACATGTTAGATAGCTCATGTATGTGAAACCTAGACATGAAAGGCCAAACAGTGTTAAAGTTGAAATTTTAAACATATCTACAAAATTTGAAATCATATTTCCTGCTTCATCGTGGCCACCATCTAGTGACACTTATGTAGTTCTCAGGATGTCATTATTCCCTTGTTCTTTATTAGAAGTTTTAGTTTTGTTATGTAATCCTTTGGTTACTTATAACTATTAAATTGAATACTAAAATAATTCTGATTTTAATATAATTTTGGGTCTAATTTCCCTCACGATGTTAGACAAAGCAGCAGACCACCCATTTTAAATTTTAACATGGCAGTGACAGAACCTACAGAAAACCGCTGCCACAAGTTTTCAATTGTTTCTCAGGGCAGTCCTTTCACACCACACTGACACTTCCATTGAAAGCAAGAATGGAAACGATGATATATGGCTACTTGTATTGACACTTTGAAAGTTAAATTTTGCGACAGCTTGGCTGACTGATTTCTAGGCATTAAAGTTAATTTTTAATTAGTAGAACCTTTTGAACGTAAGTTTTGCTTCTTCTATTACCATATTTGTCCATTGTCACTGTACTTCACCGAGTACAAGTATAAATATCGTCTGTTGCTGTTGTTGCATGATTGTTGATTCTGAAAGGTTTAAATAATAGTAATGGAAGAAATAAGCTGAATAGTAATAAGAATCCTCCAATATTAAGATGAATCCAGTATTTATTACTTTAGTAATTTATTTGTACAGATAAAGATTATTTATCCATTAAGGAGGTCTGGCATGGCATACAGCATTGGTGATATGAGGTGCTCAGGGGAGATAAAAAATGTGAAGGTGTTATTAGAGGATATGGTGGTGTTAGTTGGCACAATTTTTATCAGAATCTATTAAAAACAATGATATTTTGATTATTCATAGGAAATCAGAAATTGTAATGTTTTGAATATTTCAAAATAAACTAGATTAATAATGCTGTTGTGTTTACCCATTTCATGACATACTCTGCATACTCATGTAAAAGAAAAAATGTTGAACGATTTCTTAAAGCCAAGTTTGGGAGGTCGACCATTACCTGCACAGATACTACTTTACTAGGGCTTACTTCAACAACTACTACTACTGATGCTACTACTACTACAACTAATAATAATAATAATAATAATAATAATAATAATAATATCAGACCTAACAGATGATAAATAATATCAGAGCTAATAATAATATCTGCCCGAGTGCGCCTGAGGGGATAGTCGCTTCCTCGCCATGCGCAGCGATAGGGTTAATAGTTCTTTACATTTGGTTGTTGTAAAAGAAAGGATCAGAGGTAATTGAAATTTTAGAAGTAGTTGGATATAAGGTGCAAAGAAGAGAAAAAAAAAGGGAGGCATGGTGGACAGATGAGAAGGAAGTAGCTGCTGGGGATGAAAACTGTCTACCTTTTACTGTCATTTCACTTACTTATTTTATCTACTTTCATGTTTATATAAATTTCCCTGATATTTAATACTAAACTTATTAGCTCGTTTGAGACACCATTAAAAATTTTCCTTCACGTAGCAGCATATTAGGTGTCCAGAGCTCTCACTGAAACCTGCTCCTTTCATAACCTTGCCAACATTGCTGGTCCCACCATCTACTGCAAACTTTCTCTCCTACAGCTTATAAAAACCCTAGCCACCAGTGCTCTTAAACTTTCTAATATTTTGCAGCCAATATTTAGATGTATATATATAAAGTCTTCAGCTCTTACTACATAAAAGATTCTCAATACTAGTGTGAAACTTATAATTTAATACTAAAGATCAATAAAGTATGAACAGTTTATTTACATCGGCTGTAACATAAGTGAGTGTTGCATCAACCTCACCAAAATAGTACCAGCTGACAGCTGGTGCAAGACCCTTAAAAGTAACATCTTTGACTTCATATTTACTAACAATTCCTTGTTTAATTGACATGAAATAGATGTAATGATTCAAGATCTCAAGTAGAGAATATTAGGATTACAGCCTTTGTTACAGCAATGGAGGAGTGGGATTCCTATGAGTGGTAGATCCCCAGGGCCCATGTCCTATTTTTCTTAAATTCATATTCTATCATACCAGCAAAACATGAGGGTTTAAACTTTTTCCCTGCATTGTAATGAGCTTGGTCACAACATGATTGAAGGAGTTTTATTAGTAGCCCTGTGGCTTCATGTGGCAGTATTATTTTTCTCTACTATGTTGCAATGAAATTATGATCCACTTCACCAAATGTCACCAATAATGCACACAGTAGAGCAACAGCCTTTGGGATATGATATGACATTCTCCTTGTATATTTCTGCCAACAGAGGGAAAAAGTACATCATCTATATAGTTTATCACCAACACATTACATCAAATTGAAAATGACTAAAAAATTAATGATATAGCTTCCCACTTCACGGTGTCACAATAAAAGGGTTAGAAGTATGGAAATCAAAGAGTGGCCATTGGGTTGACATTGTTCTTGAGACTTGTTAGCCATTGGCTTGTAGAAAATTTCAAGTGTGCAGGTCTGAACACTATTTTATCCTGACTGTCTGACACTAACTTTTAAAGAATTATTTTGTTGTGAAACTTTAAATGTACATAGTACATATTTAACTTATCTTATCATTAGAGACACGAAGCACTACCATGGTCGCGTTGGTGACTGGGAGGCCCATGTTAATATCCATGTGTTCTTTTCTGATTTCTGCATGGACATCTGCTTGTGGCGGGGTTTAGTCTTGCACTCTACATAGAGGCGCCTACCATAACAAAGTAACAGTCTTTACAACGCCTCCTGAGTCGACCCTTCTGCTTCATCCCACAGACTTGAACCAGAGATGGGATGGTTGGCTGATAAGAAACAATGCCTTAGTAATCTGCATGAAACACAGGTTAAAATCATGTTGATTTCAATAATATTTAGTTGTCATGGTAATATCATATTTTTTTATAATGTTAAGGAAAAACATTTACTCTGAGTAACACCAATCACAAATTATGTCTTTCAGGTTGTGGTAGGCAAATACTCTTTCAGCTACTCATTACTTCCCCCCTTCAGATACTTTTAGCTATTTAAGTTCTATATATAGTTGCAGTGTCTTACACTCCAACATGTTCAGTGATATATTTATATACTGGCTATAAATCTCATTTTGTCTTGTAAAACTCAGTGTACTCCTAGTTTTTTCCCACTGCTAATGATGAACTTGCTGAGACAATGAGCAGATGTCAAGCATCCCACAACAAAACTTCCATTAATCAGAACTTTCACTTTAGTGCATGATACCAATGATTTCTGCTACTCTTTCATTAATGCTGAAAAGTTAGTCTAGGTTCCCTACTAGATTTTTGTTCAATAAGAATCCAACTCACATCCTTCCTATCAAAAAGACCTCTGTAGCCCAAAATATGTCAGTCAGGCAATGCTAGGATACCTCACCTGTCCTCCTATACTCACCGAGGGCTATGGTGTCCCACCTAATATCTTTCAGTTCTAGCAAGACAACCAAGCTGCTCTTACTTGCTAAAGTCCTAAAACTGTTTGCTGCCAGTGAAAAGTGGCCTGACTGTGCCTAGATATTGTTAGCACCCCTCTGTTTTGGAGCAGGTCTGGCTGTGGCTGTGGTCACTTGCTCAATCACTGCTGGGTGCTGTGCTTTAAAGGTGTATAATTATTGTCATTGTTGGAAAGGTTTGGCCATAAACACCAGGATGGCTATTTCACTTCTGGTGAGTTTTTCTCATCTTTGGTACCAAAGGGTAGGGAAGCTTTAACATGCAACTTACATCATGTACACTTGAGGCACAAAGTTGAGCACTCGGATGTAAGACACCAACCCGTCGCCATCTCGTCCCCGAGTTAATACCGTCTCACCTTTCCACAACCTTATGATTCTTATTTTTATCGTAAAGGTGTAAATAAGTACAACGCACACTGTAGCACAAATATACATTGTTCACGGCCTACAAGCAACCACTGGGAATACAGCCAGACGATCTCCTCCAAGACGCATCACCCAACTCACCTGCCCCGAGCTAAGTACATTTGAATTGATTTCCCGTGTGAGATCCAAATGATTAAAGCAGCATTGGATTCCATATGAGTAGTATGGATCCATAGTATTCAGAAATTAATATATGGTATGGCTCTACGCCGGTCCATCACATCTGGATCATGTAAGTACAGGTAACTCTCGATTTATACGAGTTTGGTTTATGCGTTTTTTAAATAATGCGGGGTCCAAAATCCAAATAAATGTTTAATTTACACGTTTTTTTCACTTATACACTACTCAACAATAGGGGTGCGCAGGTACCGGTACCAGTACTGGTACTAATGGTACCAGCTATACGGTACGGTACCGGTACCAGACTGTTCGGCACCGGTACCAGTACTAGCCAGTCGCTCATGCTGTCCCTCATTTCTTCCTCACACGAGTGAGGCTGAGATTGAGTGCCTGAGTGGATATCTCAGTGATATGGATATTCTCTCTCTCTCTCTCTCTCTCTCTCTCTCTCCACTGAATTAATTTTTAGTTTTCGATAGAAACCTACCTCTTGTTTGATTTACGTTGTTTTTGATTTACACGACCTCTTCAAGGACACAATACTCGCGTAAATCGAGAGTTACCTGTATTGCTATTTGGTGGTAGTTGGGGTAAGAGAGTGTTTATCCAACTTTGAAGTGTCATCATTGTGTATCCTTCTAATTCATAATTCCTTCTGTGAAACTCCATTTAATTATTCACAGTAGCCCTGCAGCTGCATCTGTCTCTATAGCTGAACTCTTCACTCAAACTTTCTCTAAAAATTTAACTTTGGACGATTCAGGACATTCCTCCAACTCATCCCCCTTCTGACTCCACTATGCCTGTTATTGAAATTCTTAAGGAGTCAAAAAATGGCCTATTTCAAAATGTGCAGTAATCTATATTCAAAATCTATCTAGAATCATCGCCAAGATGCTTATTTCCCGCGAGAAACAATCCTGCCACGTTTAAAGTCTGTTTAAAGGACCCGCAGTGTAACCCAGAACACAACAGACAGGGGCCAACCACCAGGCACCACCAAGAGATCCTACCGACACTATTATATGAGCCAAATCATTAACCCTTTCCATCCATGATGCAGACGTACGCCACAGTATGGAAAGGGTCAAGAAGAATGGAAGAGGATTAATCCTCTTCTATACCTCTCAATCCTCCTCTAAATTTCTTAATCCTCTTCCATTTCCACTTAAGAGGTTTAGAAGAGGATTAAGAGGAAATGGAAGAGGATTAAGAGGTTTGAATAGGATCAACCTTTCCATACGGTGACGCCTGCCGACGCTGGACGCCGGCCGCCAAGTGAAGGGGTTAAAAAAAAAAATAATAATAAAATAAAATAATTTATATATGCATCCTCAGTACCAAGATTTTCTATCTAACAAACTATGAAATGTTGACTATATATAATAGAAGACACGAGACTTTATATGCATGAATACATATCTGGTAACTATAGTTAATCCATTATCACAAAATGGAGATGAAGATATCTACACTAATGTACCCACCTGCAGTAAAGTAGCCGAGCTGCAAGCTGCTACAAGTGACTGTCTCACGGTATGGCTGGTTGGCCTGCTGAGGCCAGGGTGGCCTAAGGACATGGCTGATCTGCCCCACTAACAGCCCAATTCTACTTGCAGGGGATGGTGATGCTCGATGTAACAATGATAAGAAATTCATCATCTGTAGTAATTCAGCCCAATACCTGAAACAAATTAAATATATACAGATAAAGGTAACTGGAGATTGATTCCGCAACTCCAAAATACGATATTACACCTCCATATTATAGTTAATGGACGAAATATATGTCCCTCAACCATAATATGAATGTGCAAGTATTTAAAAGTAAAAAATTGGCTTAATCCCCTTCCCCTTACAATCTCGGGGGACCCGTGGGAAATCGGGTTTTTTGGGTTGGGGAGAATATTTAAACTATTCCAACCAAACTTTACATAACCTAACCTCTAACGGGGAGGCTTCGCCCCCCTCCTAACCAAGGGGGACACAGCCCCCCTGGATCCCCCCCACGTGTATGATGCGCCGGAAAAACTAGAGAATTACAACAGAATGTGAGACCTTGGAAAGGTTATTATTCTTAAGGAGTCAAGGGGGCAATATTGGAGGAGCGTAGTGAATCTGAGTAATTACCCTACAATGACTCAGGACACAGTGATGCACCATGTCACAGCCTGTCCCTGACCGCTGAACACCAACGAAGGAATAACTCACCTCGGCCTTCCAGCAGCAGCCGCCTGTGTCTCCTCTGCCTCGTCCTCGGTGTGTTGACAAACCGGTGGATCGAGAAATATCTCCTCGCAGAAATAAGTCGCTATGCTATCCACTACTCATGCTCAATGGGGAATAAACACCAGGAAAACATATAAATTTGCCTGGTTTAGCTCTAGTTTGTCCATTTGTGATCATTGTGATGGTTGATATTGCCCGCAAGAAAACAACAGACCAGACCAACCAAACACGAACTTAGTAAACATCAACGTGGGGTAATTCCTTCTAAACTCTGCCTTATTCGATCGTTGTAATGCATTCTCATGATTAAAAATGTTTCTCTGATGTTTGGGCCATGTATTGGAGCCGGAGCAGGACAAGTAAACAATAGCGGTGAGTGAAATATTGAATAAGTAAGAAAGTTTTGGACCTCACTTCAGTGACGTATTTTGCGCGAGCTGATTACGTGGTCAGCCTCACCAACGGCCACCTGAAAATTGTACCTTACACCTTATAAAAACATTACACTATTTTTTTCTTTTAACGTGAAGCATCGACAAACGGTATTCTCTCTCTCTCATCGGTAGTGGCGTCCTCAGGGCTCGGTTCTGGCCCAGTGTTTCATTATTTACATCAATGATGTGGATGTTGGACTTAATAATCGCATTAGTAAATTTGCAGACGACACAAAGATCGGTAACTCGGTTCTCACTGACGAAGACAGGCAAAGCCTCCAAGAGGATTTGCACAAAATTTCAGCTTGGTCGGATAGATGGGATATGCCCTTTAACGTAGACAAGTGCCAGGTCCTTCAAGTTGGAACAAGAAATAAGATGTTCGATTACGAAATGGGTGGCGTTAAACTCACAAGCGTTCAATGCGTTAAGGAAATCGCGTCAAACCTCAAATTCTCACATCAATGCATCGATGCAGCAAATAAAGCGAACAGAATGTTGGGTTTCATTAAAAGAAACTTTTTATTCAAGAATAAAGATGTAATACTTCCGCTCTACAATAATTTAGTCAGACCCCACTTGGAATATGCGGTACAGTTTTGGTCTCCCCACCATGCAAAGGACATTGCTAAATTAGAAGGTGTTCAGCGTCGGGCAACAAAAATGATCCCTTCCTTGCGCAACAAATCTTACGAAGAAAGGCTTTCCACCCTCAACATGTTCTCTCTTGAGAAACGTCGCCTCCGAGGAAAACTGATCGAATGTTTTATAATACTTAATGGTTTCACGAACGTAGACAAAACAAAATTGTTTATGATCGATGACACTTTGCGAACGAGAAACAATGGCATAAAACTCAAATGTAGACAAGTAAATTTAGACTGCACCAAATTTTTCTTCACCAACGTTGTAGTGGGAGAATGGAATAAGCTCCCACCTTCAGTGTTCCACTGTAACGCGATTGACTCCTTTAAAAACAAGCTCGACCGTCATTTCCTTCAAGTTAATATTAACTAGAGTAGAAATGCAACGTTTTGGAGCCTTCTGTTGAATCACTTAGGTTTAAGGACAGACCACCTAGTCTGGACCATGGGGTCTGTGTGTTCTGATTTTCTATGTAAAATCTCTCTCTTTGGAAAATACAAATGAAACTATCTGAATAAAATAATGTTTGTGTCGAATCATTCCTCACAGTATATTTATTTAAATAAGCACTATTAGGGTCATTTTGAGGCCTATATAGAAAACATTGGGGGTTACAGCCCCCCCTAGCCCCCCCCAAAAATACGGCCCTGTTATCATGCCATGCCTCCATCACACTACGGTAAATGCTCGTTAGAGGTCACTGATTAAAGGTTTCACGGACGTTGACTGAAGTTTCCTGACGTATTTTGATGTATTTTGAAGAATATTATAATCATACCCCTCACAAATAGCTAGCTTCTCCCCCCTCTAACGAAATAATACCCACACATCCTCTATATTTGCAAACATTCACCCATGCATCATCCTCCTTCCCCTTCACCACTTCATTGCTCTCCACCACATGAATCCATACAAGCTAAGCAAATCATGAGAATATCCATCAAGCACATACCAGAATAGCCTCACGGTGCCCTAACGCCCACTCTGGTAAGTCTGGAGGCGGCTGAATGACAGACTAACTAACCAAGTGACTCCTGCCCGCCTCCTTCCACTCTCCTCTCCCTCAACTCACATCAGACTCGATCCTTCCTCGAGGCTTCAACTCAATTAACGACTGAAGCATGTGAGGGTTTTCCTTAAATACTGCTGTCTCCTTTTGCATTTGTCTCATTTTATATATCATACAGGCCCTACTAGCCCTTCTTCATCGAGGCCTTAACACACAGGATTGGTTTGATTTTTTAATAATCGCTGTTTCTCTTTGCATTTATTTCAAGTAATGTATTGTTCAATCCATAATAATCATAACACGCATGGAATTGAGGGTTTTCATTAAATACTGTTTCCTTTGTACTTGTCTCATTGCAGTATATTCAGTCTTTATTAATATAGTGTGTCTGCAATCATAAAACATGCCGTTAGAACATTTTGTACGGTCATAGTCTGATGAGGTAGTATTCGTAAAGGATCGTCGTGTATAGATACTAACAGACAGAGGTACGAAGGAGGCTCGCGTCATGAAGTTGGACCACGCCGGTGTCAACTTCCTCTGTGTCCCAGATGACGTCAACTCTTCATAAGGAAGTTTGCTCCTCTTAAAACTTTAGATCAGCAAACACCATAATTCTCGCGCTGCAGCATCTGTGGACTTGTGAATCTGCTGTTTCTGGATGTGCTGCTGCTTCTGGAGACGTGGCAGCGTTGTGAAAGTCTAAGGTATATATCAGGTTAATATTAGATAGCTGCACACTGATTATTCACGAGTAGATAAAGAAAGTGAGGATCAATCTCACTCTAATATTAAAAGGTTGCACGCTATGTAGGGAGGGGGGTTGATGGGGAGCAGTGATCATACAGAATAATCTAAACTGTTTATATGGTGTTAATATATACTACCTCCCCTATCCCCAAAATTTCCAGGGGTCTCAATTTTTCTCTGGAGAAGCGTTAGATACCCTATGCCCCCCTCATTGCTACGTACACCACTGACCTCTACCCACGACAAATGTCCCGTACTTACAAAGACAGACAGACACTCCACCTTACACAGACAGGAGGCAAAATAGATTAAATAACACATAACAAAAAAAGTTGACAGAAGGAAAAGGAGACAAAGAAACAAACAAAAAAACACGACATGTACTCAAGTCTATATTATTTATCTGCTCACCAGTTCGGGTCAACGGTATAGGGGTAGAATCACCAAGCAGTTTCTTTTTCCATCGTCTTTATCCTTTCTTAGCTTTCTTGTCATGTTTAAGATACCTGCTGTTGCTGAGTGGGTATAGGGCTGGCCAGGGACCCGGAAAGCAGCGACACTGAAGTCTGGTGACGGAGTTAGGAGCCTCCGGGTTGGTGGTTGATAGGATCCTGGCGACGCCACGACGGTGCTCTATCAAAACAAGCAGTGTTGGGAGCCACTGCCTGCTGCTTCAATGTAAACTCGCCTAACTTGCGGCTCGCTAATAATTCTCAATCACTCCATCTACCGTGGTCGTCTGTCTGTTGTAGGAGTGCGTCCTCCTGCTGCGCCTGGGAGGGCTAACGCAGGTCTTACACTTTTCTGGAGTAGTTACGCTGGGCATCTACCGCAGTGGGCGATGGCTAACGGCAGTAACGACATTCGATCCTCTGTCAGGGTAAAATTGCATCCACATCATATCACATAAATGTAATGCAGAGCTGGTTTCAGGGACAAGGGATATATTTGCAACCGTTTAGGGCCACTTTGTGTGTGCGGACTCCAGCTTATTACTCCCGAAAAAAAGGGGTTTGTCTATATTTGACATTTCACGATCATCTGTTTACCCTATATCAAAATACAGTAGGAGATGCGTTATGGAGCCCCACGGCATAATCTACTGACATCGGCACTGGCGTAGTGACTCAGAAACAACTCTCTAACGTCTGGCAGGAGGGAGGTGAGCGCGGTCTCCTAATGTAATATTCCCGCCAGTGCCTCCCTCGAAGGCAAGGTGTGTTGGTGGCTTGCCTTCACAGTGCTACGGATACGTGGGAGGTGAACCAATTTTTACTTTGTCGTACGTACCGGATTAATGGTGCCTGTGTACCTATCGGTGTTTACAGTCCACGACCAACTTGTAACTGTGATTTATATATACTTGTGTAGCTGCCTCTGTATCCGTCCATTTTTCCCCTTTCTTACCACTTACATGTCTAAGTATTTGCTGTTTTCTGGTACGGACCAAAACGTATAGAGTCAGCCGTGTGTTGGTTCGCATTCTCTCACGGCATGGATGCATGGGTACGTAGAAAGTACCCATGGAAGGTAAGCTGCCTCAGACAAATGTTGCACACGTACGACTCTGTCTCGTGGAGGAAGCTCTTTATCCTAGATGAAAGGGACTCAGGACACGATGACGAGTGCTGTAGTTTAGCACGTAAAGCATATGTAACTCACGATGCCACTTTGAAATTATGTTCTATCACGCTCTTTAAGGTTGTCATACACGATTATTTGGTCCTATCAGAATTCGCTATCAATGAGCTTCGTCTGCCACAGTCACCACTCAAGCCACTGTTTCAAGCAACCACTGTAATAATGCCTTATCACGTCCTACAGAGCTATACCCCGTCCCTCGACGTTTTTATCGTATGCCACCTACGGGAGAGAGCGTTCGCACACGAGCCATTAGTCAGTCGATCACGACAAACCACTTTCTGGCCGCCTTTCACGCGGCTAGTCTGCTTTGATTAACCCAGTCAAACATATGCCCCTGACACCAGAATCTAGTCCCCTTTGATATAACCTAGCTAAACATTCGCCCAATGTCTTAGAATATGATCTAACTAGGCCTAACCCTGCTAGACACGCCCCAAGCCTTTGGAGTGTAGTCTGTCTTGATCTAACCAGCCCCACACACGCCACTTGTCATGGAGTCTAGTCTACCTTGATCTACCCCAACAAACCATAAGTTTTATGCCTTGGACCCTAGTCTGCCTTGATATATTACAACCAAACTCATTCCCCCTGCCCTGGACTCTACCTCTGCCTCGTCAAACCCAGCCAGACACACACTCCCACCCATTTCTTGGAATCTAGTCTCTTTTGATCTAACCCGGCCAGACACATGCCCTGCACACCTGCACTATGCATGCACACTACCAGTCATTACCCAACACGCACACACTGTCACACACGTCATGCATACACCAAAGTAATTCACACACACACACACACACACACACACACACACACACACACACACACACACACACACACACACACACACACACACACGACATCGTGGACCGGAGTTACGTAATTATTATAGTCAAGTTATTAATAGATACAGAGAAAAGCGCCGAAACAATAACCTTAATAGATCGGGGTTTTTTCAGCTTGCTTTATATAGTATCAGGTTCAAGAGGTATTTTAGAACTAGGAAAGAGCTGGCGGGAAGGGAGAAGGAGGGAAAGGGAAGGGGAGAAGTGGGCAGGAGAGGGGTGAGGAGGGAAGGGAGGAGGAGGGAGGAGGGCGGACAAATGGGCGGAGCAAGCTTGAGTTTTAAAGCTGAGAGGCGGAAGCTGAGGGAGGGTCGGTGGCCTTGCCTCACCTTCACATACATTGCTCCTGAACTATCTACCGAATCAATGCTCTCTCTCTCTCTCAAATAAAAACAAAACATCATCATCATCATCATCATCATCATCATCATTAATAACAACAACAACAACAACAACAACAACAACAACAATAACAATAACAATAATAATAATAATAATAATAATAATAATAATAATAATAGTGGTTTCAGTGTGTTTTATTGACGACATTATTCTTTCCCCGAAGCGCAAAGACGTAACAAATGAGGCTCATCCTGTTCTGTGTAGAGCGTATGTTGTGACGCACCGACCCGCACTCCTCCCTCCCTCCCTCCCTCCTCCAAGCCCTCCTTCCTCCTTCCCACACACACACACACACACACACACACACACACACACACACACACACACACATAGACGGAACATAAAGACCACCCACATCCTGCCCTGAGGACCACTATCAACCCGGACTCTAGATTCTCTCTCTCTTTCATGGCGCCACTTTAGACACTTGCCAGCACCTGCGTTGGGCCGACTGTTAGGCCCCACCAAGAAACCTTTGACCGAAACGTAAAAATAAACAAACAAAATAGAATAAATAAATAAATGAAGCAACTTAAGGTTGAAAATTAATGAAGAAAAGTTGTGAAAGTCTTAAGAAATTGTCTTCAGATTTTTTACTACTACCACTACTACTACTACTACTACTGCTACTACTACTACTTCTACTACTACTTCTACTACTACTACTACTACTACCACTACTACTACTACTACTAC